>NW_027143269.1:0-70248 GCF_026170545.1 Melanerpes formicivorus
CCCAGCCCTGCCCCAGCCCAGCCCTGCCCTCAGCCCAGCCCCAGCCCCAGCCTGGCCCCAGTCCTGCCCCAGCCTAGCACCAGCCCCAGTCCAGCCCCTGCCCTGGACCCAGTCCCAGCCCCAGCCCAGCCCCAGCCCCAGTCCAGCCCCTGCCCTGGACCCAGTCCCAGCCCCAGCCCAGCCCCAGCCCAGCCCCAGCCACCGCCCAGCCCCAGCCCTGCCCCCAGTCCAGCCCCAGCCCCACCCTGGACCCAGCCCCAGCCCCAGCCCTGCCCCCAGCCCTGCCCCCAGCCTAGCCCCAGCCCCAGCCAAGCCCCTGCCCCGGCCCAGCCCCAGCCCCAGCCCCAGCCAAGCCCCACTCACGGCCCCATCCCCCGGCCCCAGCCCAGCCCTGCCCCAGCCCAAGCCCTGCACCGAACCCAGCCCCAGCCCGGCCTCAGCCCTGCCCCAGCCCAGCCCTGCCCCGGCCCAGCCCAAGCCCAGCCCTAGCCCAGCCCCAGGCCCCACCCTCAGCCTCAGCCCAGCTCCAGCCACAGCACTGCCACAGCCCTGGACCCAGCCCTGTCCCCAGCCCCGGCCCCTGCCCCAGCCCTAGCCCAGCCCTGCCCCCAGCCCAGCCCTACGCACAGCCCAGCTCCAGCCCTGGACCCAGCCCCACTCGCAGCCCCGGCCCAAGCCCAGCCCTAGCCCAGCCCCAGCCCCACCCTCAGCCCCGGACCAGCTCCAGCCACAGCCCAGCCACAGCCCTGGACCCAGCCCCAGCCCCACCCCCTAGCCCCAGCCCCAGCCCCAGCCCCAGCCCTGCCCCAGTCCTGCCCCAGCCTAGCACCAGCCCCAGTCCAGCCCCACCCTGGACCCAGCCCCAGCCCCAGCCCTGCCCCAGCCCTGCCCCAGCCTAGCCCCAGCCCCAGCCAAGCCCCTGCCCTGGAACCATCCCCAGTCCCACCCCAGCCTTATCCCCAGCCCATCCCCGGCCCCAGCCCAGCCCTGCCCCAGCCCAGCCCCAGCCACAGCCCAGCCCCAGCCCTGGACCCAGCCCCAGTCGCAGCCCCGGCCCCAGCCCAGCCCTAGCCCAGCCCCATCCCCACCCTCAGCTCCAGCCCAGCTCCAGCCACAGCCCAGCCACAGCCCTGGACCCAGCCCCAGCCCAGCCCCATCACCAGCCCAGCCCCAGCCCCGACCCGGCCCCAGTCCTGCCCCAGCCTAGCACCAGCCCCAGTCCAGCCCCACCCTGGACCCAGCCCCAGCCCCAGCCAAGCCCCTGCCCTGGAACCATCCCCAGCCCCACCCCAGTCTCATCCCCAGCCCAGACCCAGCCCCAGCGCCAGCCCCAGCCCTGCCCTAGCCCAGCCCCAGCCACGGCCCAGCCCCCAGCCCTGCCCCAGCCCCAGCCTGGCCCCAGTCCTGCACCAGCCTAGCACCAGCCCCAGTCCAGCCCCTGCCCTGGACCCAGTCCCAGCCCCAGCCCAGCCCCAGCCCCAGTCCAGCCCCTGCCCTGGACCCAGTCCCAGCCCCAGCCCAGCCCCAGCCCAGCCCCAGCCACCGCCCTGCCCCAGCCCTGCCCCCAGCCCAGCCCCAGCCCCACCCTGGACCCAGCCCCAGCCCCAGCCCTGCCCCAGCCCTGCCCCAGCCTAGCCCCAGCCCCAGCCAAGCCCCTGCCCCGGCCCAGCCCCAGCCCCAGCCCCAGCCAAGCCCCACTCACGGCCCCATCCCCGGCCCCAGACCAGCCCTGCCCCAGCCCCAGCCCCAGCCCTGCACCGAACCCAGCCCCAGCCCGGCCCCCAACCCTGCCCAAGCCCAGCCCTGCCCCGGCCCAGCCCCAGCCCAGCCCTAGCCCAGCCCCAGCCCCACCCTCAGCCCCAGCCCAGCTCCAGCCACAGCACTGCCACGGCCCTGGACCCAGCCACAGCCCAGCCCCAGCCCCAGCCCTGCCCCAGTCCCAGCCCCAGCCCAGCCCCCGCCCTGGACCCAGCTCTAGCTCCAGCCCTCTCCCAGTCCCCGCCTCATCCCCAGCCCCGGCCCCAGCCCAGCCCTGCCCCAGCCCCAGCCCTGCCCAAGCCCAGCCCTGCCCCGGCCCAGCCACAGCCCAGCCCCAGCCCCATCCCCAGCCCCAGTCCTGCCCCAGCCCTGCCCCAGTCGCAGCCCCGGCCCCAGCCCAGCCCTAGCCCAGCCCCAGCCCAGCCCCAGCCCCAGCCCTGCCCTAGCCCCAGCCCCAGCCCTGGAACAAGCCCCACCCCTGAGCCGAACCCAGCCCCAGCCTGGCCCCAGCCCTGCCCTAGCTCCAGCCCCAGCCCTGTCCCCAGCCCAGCACCAGGCCCAGCCCCAGCCCAAGCCCCGGCCCAGCCCCAGTCGCAGCCCCAGGCCTGACCTCAGCCCTGCCCCCAGCCCTGGCTCCTGCCCCAACCCTGGCTCCAGCCCCAGTACCAGCCCTGCGCCAACCCAGCCCCCTGCCCAAGGCTCAGCCTCAAGCCTAGTCCTGCCCCAGCCCTGGCCCCAATCCAGCCCCAGCCCTACCCCTACCTCAGCCCTAGCCCCAGCCCTGTCCGCAGCCCCAGCCCCAGCCCCACCCTCGCCACCAGCCCAGCCCCAGCCCCAACCTTGGCCCCAGCCCAGCCCCAGTTCCAGCCCTGCCCCAGCCCTGCCCCAGCCCCAGCCCCAGCCAAGCCCCTGCCCCGGCCCAGCCCCAGCCCCAGCCCCAGCCCCAGCCAAGCCCCACTCACGGCCCCATCCCCGGCCCCCAGCCCAGCCCTGCCCCAGCCCCAGCCCTGTACCGAACCCAGCCCCAGCCCGGCCTCAGCCCTGCCCCAGCCCAGCCCTGCCCCGGCCCAGCCCCAGCCCAGCCCCTAGCCCAGCCCCAGCCCCACGCTCAGCCTCAGCCCAGCTCCAGCCACAGCCCAGCCACAGCCCTGGACCCAGCCCCAGCCCCACCCCTGGCCCCCGGCCCCAGCCCCAGCCCCAGCCTTGCCCCAGCCTAGCCCCCAGCCCCAGCCAAGCCCCTGCCCTGGAACCATCTCCAGCCCCACCCCAGCCTCATCCCCAGCCCAGCCCCAGCCCCAGCCCCAGCCCCAGCCAAGCCCCACTCACAGTCCCATCCCTGGCCCCAGCCCAGCCCTGCCCCAGCCCCAGCCCTGCACCGAACCCAGCCCCAGCCTGGCCCCAGCCCTGCCCCAGCCCAGCCCTGCACCGAACCGAGCCCCAGCCCGGCCCCAGCCCAGCCCCAGTCGCAGCCCTGCCCCAGCCACCCAGCCCCAGCCCCAGCCCGGCCCCAGTCCTGCCCCAGCCTAGCACCAGCCCCAGTCCAGCCCCACCCTGGACCCAGCCCCAGCCCCAGCACCTGCCCCAGCCCTGTCCCAGCCTAGCCCCAGCCCCAGCCAAGCCCCTGCCCTGTAACCATCCCCAGCCCCATCCCAGCCTCATCCCCAGCCCAGACCCAGCCCCAGCCCCAGCCCCAGCCAAGCCCCACTCACGGCCCCATCCCCGGCCCCAGACCAGCCCTGCCCCAGCCCCAGCCCTGCACCGAACCCAGCCCCAGCCCGGCCCCAACCCTGCCCCAGCCCCAGCCCTACCCCAGCCCAGCCCCAGCCCAGCCCTAGCCCAGCCCCAGCCCCACCCTCAGCCCTGCCCCAGTCCCAGCCCTAGCCCAGACCCCGCCCTGGACCCAGACCCAGCCCAACCCCCAGCCTCATCCCCTGCCCAGCCCCAGCCCTGTCCCCAGCCTAGCCCCAGCCCCAGTCCAGCCCCTGCCCTGGACCCAGTCCCAGCCCCAGCCCAGCCCAAGCCCAGCCCCAGCCACCGCCTAGCCCCAGCCCTACCCCCCAGCCCAGCCCGACCCCCAGCCCTGCACCAGCCCTGCCCCTGCCCTGGACCCAGCCCCAGCCCCCACCCCAGCCTCATCCCCCCTAGCCCAGCCCCAGCCTGGACCCAGCCACAGACCCACCCCTGGCCCCAGCCCCAGCCCCAGCCCCAGCCCCAGCCCCACCCCTGGTCCCCAGCCCCAGCCCCTGCCCTGGACCCAGTCCCAGCCCCAGCCCAGCCCCAGCCCTGCCCCAGCCTAGATCCAGCCCCAGCCCCAGCCCCGGCCCCAGCCCTGACCCCGCTCTGGCCCCAGCCCTGTTCCCAGCCCCGGACCCTGTCCCTGCCCCAGCCCTAGCCCAGCCCTGCCCTCAGCCCCAGCCCCAGCCCCAGCCCCACACTCGGCCCCAGCCCAGCCCCTGCCCCCAGCCCCTGCCCCAGCCCAGCCCCTATCCCAGCCCCAGCCACACCCTCAGCCCCAGCCCAGCCGCAGCCCCCAGCCCAGCCCCAGCCCTGAACCCAGCCCCCAGCCCAGCCCAGCCCCAGCCCCAGCCCTGCCCCAGCCCAGCTCCACCCACAGCCCAGCCCCACCCCTGGACCCATCCCCAGCCCCAGCCCCAGCCCCAGCCCAGCCCCAGCGCCAGCCCCAGCCCTGCCCTAGCCCAGCCCCAGCCACGGCCCCAGCCCCAGCCCTGCCCCAGCCCCAGCCTGGCCCCAGTCCTGCACCAGCCTAGCACCAGCCCCAGTCCAGCCCCCTGCCCTGGACCCCAGTCCCAGCCCCAGCCCAGCCCCAGCCCCAGTCCAGCCCCTGCCCTGGACCCAGTCCCAGCCCCCAGCCCAGCCCCAGCCCAGCCCCAGCCACCGCCCTGCCCCAGCCCTGCCCCCAGCCCAGCCCCAGCCCCACCCTGGACCCAGCCCCAGCCCCAGCCCTGCCCCAGCCCTGCCCCAGCCTAGCCCCAGCCCCAGCCAAGCCCCTGCCCCGGCCCAGCCCCAGCCCCAGCCCCCAGCCAAGCCCCACTCACGGCCCCATCCCCGGCCCCCAGACCAGCCCTGCCCCAGCCCCCAGCCCCAGCCCTGCACCGAACCCAGCCCCAGCCCGGCCCCCAACCCTGCCCAAGCCCAGCCCTGCCCCCGGCCCAGCCCCAGCCCAGCCCTAGCCCAGCCCCAGCCCCACCCTCAGCCCCAGCCCAGCTCCAGCCACAGCACTGCCACGGCCCTGGACCCAGCCACAGCCCAGCCCCAGCCCCAGCCCTGCCCCAGTCCCAGCCCCAGCCCAGCCCCCCGCCCTGGACCCAGCTCTAGCTCCAGCCCTCTCCCAGTCCCCGCCTCATCCCCAGCCCCGGCCCCAGCCCAGCCCCTGCCCCAGCCCCAGCCCTGCCCAAGCCCAGCCCTGCCCCGGCCCAGCCACAGCCCAGCCCCAGCCCCATCCCCCAGCCCCAGTCCTGCCCCAGCCCTGCCCCAAGTCGCAGCCCCCCGGCCCCAGCCCAGCCCTAGCCCAGCCCCAGCCCAGCCCCAGCCCCAGCCCTGCCCTAGCCCAGCCCCAGCCCTGGAACAAGCCCCACCCCTGAGCCGAACCCAGCCCCAGCCTGGCCCCAGCCCTGCCCTAGCTCCAGCCCCAGCCCTGTCCCCAGCCCCAGCACCAGGCCCAGCCCCAGCCCAAGCCCCGGCCCAGCCCCAGTCGCAGCCCCAGGCCTGACCTCAGCCCTGCCCCAGCCCTGGCTCCTGCCCCAACCCTGGCTCCAGCCCCAGTACCAGCCCTGCGCCAACCCAGCCCCTGCCCAAGGCTCAGCCTCAAGCCTAGTCCTGCCCCAGCCCTGGCCCCAATCCAGCCCCAGCCCTACCCCTACCTCAGCCCTAGCCCCAGCCCTGTCCGCAGCCCCAGCCCCAGCCCCCACCCTCGCCACCAGCCCAGCCCCAGCCCCAACCTTGGCCCCAGCCCAGCCCCAGTTCCAGCCCTGCCCCAGCCCTGCCCCCAGCCCCAGCCCCAGCCAAGCCCCTGCCCCCGGCCCAGCCCCAGCCCCAGCCCCAGCCCCAGCCAAGCCCCACTCACGGCCCCATCCCCGGCCCCAGCCCAGCCCTGCCCCAGCCCCAGCCCTGTACCGAACCCAGCCCCAGCCCGGCCTCAGCCCTGCCCCAGCCCAGCCCTGCCCCCGGCCCAGCCCCAGCCCAGCCCTAGCCCAGCCCCAGCCCCCACGCTCAGGCCTCAGCCCAGCTCCAGCCACAGCACTGCCACAGCCCTGGACCCAACCACAGCCCAGCCCCAGCCCCAGCCCTGCCCCAGTCCCAGCCCCAGCCCTCGACCCAGCCCCAGCCCTACCCCAGCCCTCATCCCCAGCCCAGCCCCAGCCCTGGACCCAGCCTAGCCACAGCCCCCAGTCCAGCCCCTGCCCTGGACCCAGTCCCAGCCCCAGCCCAGCCCAAGCCCAGCACCAGACACCGCCCAGCCCCCAGCCCTACCCCCAGCCCAGCCCGACCACCAGCCCTGCACCAGCCCTGCCCCCTGCCCTGGGACCCAGCCCTGTCCCCAGCCCCCGGCCCCTGCCCCAGCCCAGCCCCTACGCACAGCCCAGCTCCAGCCCTGGACCCAGCCCCACTCGCAGCCCCGGCCCCAGCCCAGCCCTAGCCCAGCCCCAGCCCCACCCTCAGCCCCAGCCCAGCTCCAGCCACAGCCCAGCCACAGCCCTGGACCCAGCCCCAGCCCCACCCCTGGCCCCAGCCCCAGCCCCAGCCCCAGCCCTGCCCCAGTCCTGCCCCCAGCCTAGCACCAGCCCCAGTCCAGCCCCAACCTGGACCCAGCCCCAGGCCCAGCCCTGCCCCAGCCCTGCCCCAGCCTAGCCCCAGCCCCAGCCAAGCCCCTGCCCCGGCCCAGCCCCAGCCCCAGCCCCAGCCAAGCCCCACTCACGGCCCCCATCCCCCGGCCCCAGCCAAGCCCCTGCCACAGCCCCAGCCCCCTGCACCGAACCCAGCCCCCAGCCCGGCCCCAACCCCTGCCCAAGCCCAGCCCTGCCCCGGCCCAGCCCCAGCCCAGCCCTAGCCCAGCCCCAACCCCACCCTCAGCCCCAGCCCAGCTCCAGCCACAGCACTGCCACGGCCCTGGACCCAGCCACAGCCCAGCCCCAGCCCCAGCCCCTGCCCCAGTCCCAGCCCCAGCCCAGCCCCCCGCCCTGGACCCAGCCCCAGCCCCAGCTCTCTCCCAGTCCCCGCCTCATCCCCAGCCCCGGCCCCAGCCCAGCCCTGCCCCAGCCCCAGCCCTGCCCAAGCCCCAGCCCTGCCCCGGCCCAGCCACAGCCCAGCCCCAGCCCCATCCCCAGCCCCAGTCCTGCCCTAGCCCCTGCCCCAGTCGCAACCCCGGCCCCAGCCCAGCCCTAGCCCAGCCCCAGCCCCAGCCCCAGCCCCAGCCCCTGCCCTAGCCCAGCCCCAGCCCTGGAACAAGCCCCACCCCTGAGCCGAACCCAGCCTTAGCCTGGCCCCAGCCCTGCCCTAGCTCCAGCCCCAGCCCTGGCCCCAGCCTGCACCGAACCCAGCCCCAGCCCGGCCTCAGCCCTGCCCCAGCCCAGCCCTGCCCCGGCCCAGCCCCAGCCCAGCCCTAGCCCAGCCCCAGCCCCACCCTCAGCCTCAGCCCAGCTCCAGCCACAGCACTGCCACAGCCCTGGACCCAACCACAGCCCAGCCCCAGCCCCAGCCCTGCCCCCAGTCCCAGCCTCATCCCCAGCCCAGCCCCAGCCCTGGACCCAGCTAGCCACAGCCCCAGTCCAGCCCCTGCCCTGGACCCAGTCCCAGCCCCAGCCCAGCCCAAGCCCAGCCCCAGCCACCGCCCAGCCCCAGCCCTACCCCCAGCCCAGCCCGACCACCAGCCCTGCACCAGCCCTGCCCCTGCCCTGGACCCAGCCCTGTCCCCAGCCCCGGCCCCTGCCCCAGCCCCAGCCCTAGCCCAGCCCTGCCCCAGCCCAGCCCTACGCACAGCCCAGCTCCAGCCCTGGACCCAGCCCCACTCGCAGCCCCGGCCCCCAGCCCAGCCCTAGCCCAGCCCCAGCCCCAACCTCAGCCCCAGCCCAGCTCCAGCCACAGCCCAGCCACAGCCCTGGACCCAGCCCCAGCCCCACCCCTGGCCCCAGCCCCAGCCCCAGCCCCAGCCCTGCCCCAGTCCTGCCCCAGCCTAGCACCAGCCCCAGTCCAGCCCCACCCTGGACCCAGCCCCAGCCCCAGCCCTGCCCCAGTCCTGCCCCAGCCTAGCACCAGCCCCAGTCCAGCCCCACCCTGGACCCAGCCCCAGCCCCAGCCCTACCCCAGCCCCTGCCCCCAGCCTAGCCCCAGCCCCCAGCCAAGCCCCTGCCCTGGAACCATCCCCAGCCCCACCCCAGCCTCATCCCCAGCCCATCCCCAGCCCCCATCACCAGCCCAGCCCCAGCCCCGGCCCGGCCCCAGTCCTGCCCCAGCCTAGCACCAGCCCCCAGTCCAGCCCCACCCTGGACAAAGCCCCAGCCCCAGCCAAGCCCCTGCCCTGGAACCATCCCCAGCCCCACCCCAGTCTCATCCCCAGCCCAGACCCAGCCCCAGCCCGAGCCCCAGCCCCAGCCCTGCCCCAGCCTAGCCCCAGCCCCAGCCAAGCCCCTGCCCTGGAACCATCCCCAGCCCCACCCCCAGCCTCATCCCCAGCCCATCCCCGGCCCCAGCCCAGCCCTGCCCCAGCCCCAGCCCTGCCCTAGCCCAGCCCCAGCCCTGGACCCAGCCGCAGCCCCAGCCCCAGCCCCAGCCCTGCCCCAGCTCTGGACCCAGCCCTGTCCCCAGCCCCGGCCCCTGCCCCAGCCCCAGCCCTAGCCCAGCCCTGCCCCAGCCCAGCCCTACGCACAGCCCAGCTCCAGCCCTGGACCCAGCCCCACTCGCAGCCCCGGCCCCAGTCCAGCGCTAGCCCAGCCCCAGCCCCACCCTCAGCCCCAGCCCAGCTCCAGCCACAGCCCAGCCACAGCCCTGGACCCAGCCCCAGCCCGTGCCCCTGCCCCCAGTCCTAGTCCTGCCCCAGCCCAGCCCCCAGCCCCAGCCCTGCCCTCAGCCCAGCCCCAGACCCAGCCTCGCACCAGCCCTGTCCCCAGCCCCAGGCCCAGCCCCAGCCCCAGCCCCAGCCCTGCCCCAGCCGCAGCCCCATGCCAGACCTGAGCCCGGCCCCAGCCCTGGCTCTTGCACCCAACCCTGGCTCCATCCCCAGCCCCAGCCCTGCCCATGCCTTGTTTCCAGCCCCAGCCCCAGCCCTGCGCCAACCCAGCCCCAGCCCAAGGCCCAGCCTCAAGCCTAGTCCTGCCCCAGCCCTGGCCCCAATCCAGCCCCAGCCCTACCCCTACCTCAGCCCTGCCCCAGCCCTGCCCTGGACCCCAGCCCCAGCCCCACCCCACCCTCATCCCCCAGCCCAGGCCCAGCCCTGCCCCATCCCAAGCCCCAGCCCCAGCCCAGCCCCAGCCCTGCCCCAGACTAGCCCCAGCCCCAGCCCCAGCCCTGGCCCCAGCCAAGCCCCACTCACGGCCCCAGCCCCCGGCCCCAGCCCAGCCCCTAACCAAGCCCTGCCCCAGCCCCAGCCCTGCCCCAGCCTAGCCCCAGCCCCAGGCCAGCCCCAGGCCAGCCCCAGCCCCAGCCCAGCCCCTGCCCTGGACCCAGCCCCAGCCCAGCTCCAGCCACAGCCCAGCCACAGCCCTGGACCCAGCCCCAGCCCCACCCCTGGCCCCAGCCCCAGCCCCAGCCCAAGCCCCAGCCCTGCCCCAGCCTAGCCCCAGCCCCAGCCAAGCCCCTGCCCTGGAACCATCCCCAGCCCCACCCCAGCCTCATCCCCAGCCCAGCCCCAGCCCCAGCCAAGCCCCACTCACGGTCCCATCCCTGGCCCCAGCCCCAGCCCTGCCGCAGCCCCAGCCCTGCACCGAACCCAGCCCCAGCCTGGCCCCAGCCCTGCCCCAGCCCAGCCCTGCACCGAACCGAGCCCCAGCCCGGCCCCAGCCCAGCCCCAGTCGCAGCCCTGCCCCAGCCCTGCTCTCAGCCCAGCCCCAGCCCCAGCCGGCCCCAGTCCTGCCCCAGCCTAGCACCAGCCCCATTCCAGCCCCACCCTGGACCCAGCCCCAGCCCTGCCCCAGCCCTGTCCCAGTCTAGCCCCAGCCCCAGCCAAGCCCCTGCCCTGTAACCATCCCCAGCCCCATCCCAGCCTCATCCCCAGCCCAGCCCCAGCCCCAGCCCCAGCCAAGCCCCACTCGCGGCCCCATCCCCGGACCCAGCCCAGCCCTGCCCCAGCCCCAGCCCTGCACCGAACCCAGCCCCAGCCCGGCCCCAACCCTGCCCCAGCCCAGCCCTGCCCCGGCCCAGCCCCAGCCCAGCCCTAGCCCAGCCCCAGCCCCACCCCCACCCTCAGCCCCAGCCCAGCTCCAGCCACAGCACTGCCACGGCCCTGGACCCTGCCACAGCCCAGCCCCCAGCCCCAGCCCTGCCCCAGTCCCAGCCCCAGCCCAGCCCCTGCCCTGGACCCAGTCCCAGCCCCACCCCAGCCTCATCCCCAGCCCAGGCCCAGCCCTGCCCCAGCCCAGCGCAGCCCAAGCCCCATCCCTGCCCCCAGCCCAGCCCCAGCTCCAGCCCTGCCACAGCCCAGCCTCAGCCACCGCCCAGCCCCAGCCCTGGACCCAGCCCCAGCCCCAGCCCTCTCCCAGTCCCCGCCCCAGCCCCAGCCCCAGCCACACCCCCGGCCCCAGCCCCGGCCCCAGCCAAGCCCCACTCACGGCCCCAGCCCCGGCCCCACCCCAGCCCTGCCCCAGCCCCAGCCCTGCCCTAGCCCAGCCCCAGCCCTGGACCCAGCCGCAGCCCCAGCCCCAGCCCCAGCCCTGCCCCAGTCCCAGCCCCAGCCCAGCCCCTGCCCTGGACCCAGTCCCAGCCCCACCCCAGCCTCATCCCCAGCCCAACCCGAGCCCTGTCCCCAGCCTAGCCCCAGCCCCAGTCCAGCCCCTGCCCTGGACCCAGTCCCCAGCCCAAGCCCAGCCCAAGCCCAGCCCCAGCCACCGCCCAGCCCCAGCCCAGCCCCTGCCCTGGACCCAGTCCCAGCCCCACCCCAGCCTCATCCCCAGCCCAGCCCCAGCCCTGTCCCCAGCCTAGCCCCAGCCCCAGTCCAGCCCCTGCCCTGGACCCAGCCCCAGCCCCAGCCCTGCACCAGCCCCTGCCCCTGCCCTGGACCCAGCCCCAGCCCCACCCCAGCCTCATCCCCAGCCCTAGCCCAGCCCTGCCCCAGCCCAGCGCAGCCCAAGCCCCATCCCTGCCCCCAGCCCAGCCCCAGCCCCAGCCCTGCCACAGCCCAGCCTCAGCCACCGCCCAGCCCCAGCCTTGGACCCAGCCCCAGCCCTAGCCCTCTCCCAGTCCCCGCCCCAGCCCCAGCCCCAGCCACACCCCCGGCCCCAGCCCCGGCCCCAGCCAAGCCCCACTCACGGCCCCAGCCCTGGCCCCACCCCAGCCCTGCCCCAGCCCCAGCCCTGCCCTAGCCCAGCCCCAGCCTGGACCCAGCCACAGCCCCAGCCCTGGCCCCAGCCCTGCCCCAGCTCTGGCCCCAGCCCTGTCCCCAGCCCCGGCCCCTGCCCCAGCCCCAGCCCTAGCCCAGCCCTGCCCCAGCCCAGCCCTACGCACAGCCCAGCTCCAGCCCTGGACCCAGCCCCAGTCGCAGCCCCGGCCCCAGTCCAGCGCTAGCCCAGCCCCAGCCCCACCCTCAGCCCCAGCCCAGCTCCAGCCACAGCCCAGCCACAGCCCTGGACAGCCCCAGCCCGTGCCCCTGCCCCAGTCCCAGTCCTGCCCCAGCCCAGCCCCCAGCCCCAGCCCTGCCCTCAGCCCAGCCCCAGACCCAGCCTCGCACCAGCCCTGTCCCCAGCCCCAGGCCCAGCCCCAGCCCCAGCCCCAGCCCCAGCCCCAGCCCTTCCCCCAGCCGCAGCCCCATGCCAGACCTGAGCCCGGCCCCAGCCCTGGCTCTTGCACCAACCCTGGCTCCATCCCCAGCCCCAGCCCTGCCCATCGCCTTGTTTCCAGCCCCAGCCCCAGCCCTGCGCCAACCCAGCCCCAGCCCAAGGCCCAGCCTCAAGCCTAGTCCTGCCCCAGCCCTGGCCCCAATCCAGCCCCAGCCCTACCCCCTACCTCAGCCCTGCCCCAGCCCTGCCCTGGACCCAGCCCCAGCCCCACCCCACCCTCATCCCCAGCCCAGGCCCAGCCCTGCCCCAGCCCAAGCCCCAGCCCCAGCCCAGCCCCAGCCCTGCCCCAGCCTAGCCCCAGCCCCAGCCCTGGCCCCAGCCAAGCCCCACTCACGGCCCCAGCCCCGGCCCCAGCCCAGCCCTAGCCCAGCCCTGCCCCAGCCCCAGCCCTGCCCCAGCCTAGCCCCAGCCCCAGGCCAGCCCCCGGCCAGCCCCAGCCCCAGCCCAGCCCCTGCCCTGGACCCAGCCCCAGCCCAGCTCCAGCCACAGCCCAGCCACAGCCCTGGACCCAGCCCCAGCCCCACCCCTGGCCCCGGCCCCAGCCCCAGCCCCAGCCCCAGCCTTGCCCCAGCCTAGCCCCAGCCCCAGCCAAGCCCCTGCCCTGGAACCATCTCCAGCCCCACCCCAGCCTCATCCCCAGCCCAGCCCCAGCCCCAGCCCCAGCCAAGCCCCACTCACAGTCCCATCCCTGGCCCCAGCCCAGCCCTGCCCCAGCCCCAGCCCTGCACCGAACCCAGCCCCAGCCTGGCCCCAGCCCTGCCCCAGCCCAGCCCTGCACCGAACCGAGCCCCAGCCCGGCCCCAGCCCAGCCCCAGTCGCAGCCCTGCCCCAGCCCTGCTCTCAGCCCAGCCCCAGCCCCAGCCCGGCCCCAGTCCTGCCCCAGCCTAGCACCAGCCCCAGTCCAGCCCCACCCTGGACCCAGCCCCAGCCCCAGCCCTGCCCCAGCCCTGTCCCAGCCTAGCCCCAGCCCCAGCCAAGCCCCTGCCCTGTAACCATCCCCAGCCCCATCCCAGCCTCATCCCCAGCCCAGACCCAGCCCCAGCCCCAGCCCCAGCCAAGCCCCACTCACGGCCCCATCCCCCGGCCCCCAGACCAGCCCTGCCCCAGCCCCAGCCCTGCACCGAACCCAGCCCCAGCCCGGCCCCAACCCTGCCCCAGCCCCAGCCCTACCCCAGCCCAGCCCCAGCCCAGCCCTAGCCCAGCCCCAGCCCCACCCTCAGCCCTGCCCCAGTCCCAGCCCTAGCCCAGACCCCGCCCTGGACCCAGCCCCAGCCCCACCCCAGCCTCATCCCCAGCCCAGCCCCAGCCCTGTCCCCAGCCTAGCCCCAGCCCCAGTCCAGCCCCTGCCCTGGACCCAGTCCCAGCCCCAGCCCAGCCCAAGCCCAGCCCCAGCCACCGCCTAGCCCCAGCCCTACCCCCAGCCCAGCCCGACCCCCAGCCCTGCACCAGCCCTGCCCCTGCCCTGGACCCAGCCCCAGCCCCACCCCAGCCTCATCCCCAGCCCAGGCCCAGCCCTGCCCCAGCCCAGCGCAGCCCAAACCCCATCCCTGTCCCCAGCCCAGCCCCAGCCCCAGCCCTGCCCAGCCCAGCCCCAGCCACCGCCCAGCCCCACCCCAGCCTCATCCCCAGCCCAGGCCCAACCCTGCCCCAGCCCAGCGCAGCCCAAGCTCCATCCCTGCCCCCAGCCCAGCCCCAGCCCCAGCCCTGCCACAGCCCAGCCTCAGCCACCGCCCAGCCCCAGCCCTGGACCCAGCCCCAGCCCCAGAACTCTCCCAGTCCCCGCCCCAGCCCCAGCCCCAGCCACACCCCCGGCCCCAGACCCGGCCCCAGCCAAGCCCCACTCACGGCCCCAGCCCCGGCCCCACCCCAGCCCTGCCCCAGCCCCAGCCCTGCCCTAGCCCAGCCCCGGCCCCTGCCCCAGCCCTAGCCCACCCCTGCCCCAGCCCAGCCCTAAGCACAGCCCAACTCCAGCCCTGGACCCAGCCCCAGTCACAGCCCCGGCCCCAGTCCAGCGCTAGCCCAGCCCCAGCCCCACCCTCAGCCCCAGCCCAGCTCCAGCCACAGCCCAGCCACAGCTCTGGACCCAGCCCCACTCGCAGCCCCGGCCCCAGTCCAGCGCTAGCCCAGCCCCAGCCCCACCCTCAGCCCCAGCCCAGCTCCAGCCACAGCCCAGCCACAGCCCTGGACCCAGCCCCACTCGCAGCCCCGGCCCCAGTCCAGCGCTAGCCCAGCCCCAGCCCCAACCTCAGCCTCAGCCCAGCTCCAGCCACAGCACTGCCACAGCCCTGGACCCAACCACAGCCCAGCCCCAGCCCCAGCCCTGCCCCAGTCCCAGCCCCAGCCCTCGACCCAGCCCCAGCCCTACCCCAGCCTCATCCCCAGCCCAGCCCCAGCCCTGGACCCAGCCTAGCCACAGCCCCAGTCCAGCCCCTGCCCTGGACCCCGTCCCAGCCCCAGCCCAGCCCAAGCCCAGCCCCAGGCACCGCCCAGCCCCAGCCCTACCCCCAGCCCAGCCCGACCACCAGCCCTGCACCAGCCCTGCCCCTGCCCTGGACCCAGCCCTGTCCCCAGCCCCGGCCCCTGCCCCAGCCCCAGCCCTAGCCCAGCCCTGCCCCAGCCCAGCCCTACGCACAGCCCAGCTCCAGCCCTGGACCCAGCCCCCACTCGCAGCCCCGGCCCCAGGCCAGCGCTAGCCCAGCCCCAGCCCCACCCTCAGCCCCAGCCCAGCTCCAGCCACAGCCCAGCCACAGCCCTGGACCCAGCCCCAGCCCGTGCCCCTGCCCCAGTCCCAGTCCTGCCCCAGCCCAGCCCCCAGCCCCAGCCCTGCCCTCAGCCCAGCCCCAGACCCAGCCTCGCACCAGCCCTGTCCCCAGCCCCAGGCCCAGCCCCAGCCCCAGCCCCAGCCCCAGCCCTGCCCCAGCCGCAGCCCCATGCCAGACCTGAGCCCGGCCCCAGCCCTGGCTCTTGCCCCTACCCTGGCTCCATCCCCAGCCCCAGCCCTGCCCATGCCTTGTTTCCAGCCCCAGCCCCAGCCCTGCGCCAACCCAGCCCCAGCCCAAGGCCCAGCCTCAAGCCTAGTCCTGCCCCAGCCCTGGCCCCAATCCAGCCCCAGCCCTACCCCTACCTCAGCCCTGCCCCAGCCCTGCCCTGGACCCAGCCCCAGCCCCACCCCACCCTCATCCCCAGCCCAGGCCCAGCCCTGCCCCAGCCCAAGCCCCAGCCCCAGCCCAGCCCCAGCCCTGCACCAGCCTAGCCCCAGCCCCAGCCCCAGCCCTGGCCCCAGCCATGCCCCACTCACGGCCCCAGCCCCGGCCCCAGCCCAGCCCTAGCCCAGCCCTGCCCCAGCCCCAGCCCTGCCCCAGCCTAGCCCCAGCCCCAGGCCAGCCCCCGGCCAGCCCCAGCCCCAGCCCAGCCCCTGCCCTGGACCCAGCCCCAGCCCAGCTCCAGCCACAGCCCAGCCACAGCCCTGGACCCAGCCCCAGCCCCAGCCCCAGCCTTGCCCCAGCCTAGCCCCAGCCCCAGCCAAGCCCCTGCCCTGGAACCATCTCCAGCCCCACCCCAGCCTCAGCCCCAGCCCAGCCCCAGCCCCAGCCCCAGCCCCAGCCAAGCCCCACTCACGGTCCCATCCCTGGCCCCAGCCCAGCCCTGCCCCAGCCCCAGCCCTGCACCGAACCCAGCCCCAGCCTGGCCCCAGCCCTGCCCCAGCCCAGCCCTGCACCGAACCGAGCCCCAGCCCGGCCCCAGCCCAGCCCCAGTCGCAGCCCTGCCCCAGCCCTGCTCTCAGCCCAGCCCCAGCCCCAGCCCGGCCCCAGTCCTGCCCCAGCCTAGCACCAGCCCCAGTCCAGCCCCACCCTGGACCCAGCCCCAGCCCCAGCCCTGCCCCAGCCCTGTCCCAGCCTAGCCCCAGCCCCAGCCAAGCCCCTGCCCTGTAACCATCCCCCAGCCCCATCCCAGCCTCATCCCCAGCCCAGCCCCAGCCCCAGCCCCAGCCCCAGCCAAGCCCCACTCACGGCCCCATCCCCGGCCCCAGACCAGCCCTGCCCCAGCCCCAGCCCTGCACCGAACCCAGCCCCAGCCCGGCCCCAACCCTGCCCCAGCCCCAGCCCTACCCCAGCCCAGCCCCAGCCCAGCCCTAGCCCAGCCCCAGCCCCACCCTCAGCCCCAGCCCAGCTCCAGCCACAGCACTGCCACAGCCCTGGACCCAGCCACAGCCCAGCCCCAGCCCCAGCCCTGCCCCAGTCCCAGCCCTAGCCCAGACCCCGCCCTGGACCCAGCCCCAGCCCCACCCCAGCCTCATCCCCAGCCCAGCCCCAGCCCTGCCCAGCCCAGCCCCAGCCCAGCGCAGCCCAAGCCCCATCCCTGCCCCCAGCCCAGCCCCAGCCCCAGCCCTGCCACAGCCCAGCCTCAGCCACCGCCCAGCCCCAGCCCTGGACCCAGCGCCAGCCCCAGCCCTCTCCCAGTCCCCGCCCCAGCCCCAGCCCCAGCCACACCCCCGGCCCCAGCCCCGGCCCCAGCCAAGCCCCACTCACGGCCCCAGCCCCGGCCCCAGCCCCAGCCCTGCCCCAGCTCTGGCCCCAGCCCTGTCCCCAGCCCCGGCCCCTGCCCCAGCCCTAGCCCAGCCCTGCCCCAGCCCAGCCCTACGCACAGCCCAGCTCCAGCCCTGGACCCAGCCCCAGTCGCAGCCCCGGCCCCAGTCCAGCGCTAGCCCAGCCCCAGCCCCACCCTCAGCCCCAGCCCAGCTCCAGCCACAGCCCAGCCACAGCCCTCGACCCAGCCCCACTCGCAGCCCCGGCCCCAGTCCAGCGCTAGCCCAGCCCCAGCCCAAGCCCCAGCCCCAGCCCAGCCCCAGCCCTGCACCAGCCTAGCCCCAGCCCCAGCCCCAGCCCTGGCCCCAGCCATGCCCCACTCACGGCCCCAGCCCCGGCCCCAGCCCAGCCCTAGCCCAGCCCTGCCCCAGCCCCAGCCCTGCCCCAGCCCTGCACCAGCCTAGCCCCAGCCCCAGCCCCAGCCCTGGCCCCAGCCATGCCCCACTCACGGCCCCAGCCCTAGCCCAGCCCTGCCCCAGCCCCAGCCCTGCCCCAGCCTAGCCCCAGCCCCAGGCCAGCCCCCGGCCAGCCCCAGCCCCAGCCCAGCCCCTGCCCTGGACCCAGCCCCAGCCCAGCTCCAGCCACAGCCCAGCCACAGCCCTGGACCCAGCCCCAGCCCCACCCCTGGCCCCGGCCCCAGCCCCAGCCCCAGCCTTGCCCCAGCCTAGCCCCAGCCCCAGCCAAGCCCCTGCCCTGGAACCATCTCCAGCCCCACCCCAGCCTCATCCCCAGCCCAGCCCCAGCCCCAGCCCCAGCCCCAGCCAAGCCCCACTCACGGTCCCATCCCTGGCCCCAGCCCAGCCCTGCCCCAGCCCCAGCCCTGCACCGAACCCAGCCCCAGCCTGGCCCCAGCCCTGCCCCAGCCCAGCCCTGCACCGAACCGAGCCCCAGCCCGGCCCCAGCCCAGCCCCAGTCGCAGCCCTGCCCCAGCCCTGCTCTCAGCCCAGCCCCAGCCCCAGCCCGGCCCCAGTCCTGCCCCAGCCTAGCACCAGCCCCAGTCCAGCCCCACCCTGGACCCAGCCCCAGCCCCAGCCCTGCCCCAGCCCTGTCCCAGCCTAGCCCCAGCCCCAGCCAAGCCCCTGCCCTGTAACCATCCCCAGCCCCATCCCAGCCTCATCCCCAGCCCAGCCCCAGCCCCAGCCCCAGCCCCAGCCCCAGCCAAGCCCCACTCACGGCCCCATCCCCGGCCCCAGACCAGCCCTGCCCCAGCCCCAGCCCTGCACCGAACCCAGCCCCAGCCCGGCCCCAACCCTGCCCCAGCCCCAGCCCTACCCCAGCCCAGCCCCAGCCCAGCCCTAGCCCAGCCCCAGCCCCACCCTCAGCCCCAGCCCAGCTCCAGCCACAGCACTGCCACAGCCCTGGACCCAGCCACAGCCCCAGCCCCAGCCCCAGCCCTGCCCCAGTCCCAGCCCTAGCCCAGACCCCACCCTGGACCCAGCCCCAGCCCCACCCCAGCCTCATCCCCAGCCCAGCCCCAGCCCTGCCCAGCCCAGCCCCAGCCACCGCCCAGCCCCACCCCAGCCTCATCCCCAGCCCAGGCCCAGCCCTGCCCCAGCCCAGCGCAGCCCAAGCCCCATCCCTGCCCCCAGCCCAGCCCCAGCCCCAGCCCTGCCACAGCCCAGCCTCAGCCACCGCCCAGCCCCAGCCCTGGACCCAGCGCCAGCCCCAGCCCTCTCCCAGTCCCCGCCCCAGCCCCAGCCCCAGCCACACCCCCGGCCCCAGCCCCGGCCCCAGCCAAGCCCCACTCACGGCCCCAGCCCCGGCCCCAGCCCCAGCCCTGCCCCAGCTCTGGCCCCAGCCCTGTCCCCAGCCCCGGCCCCTGCCCCAGCCCTAGCCCAGCCCTGCCCCAGCCCAGCCCTACGCACAGCCCAGCTCCAGCCCTGGACCCAGCCCCAGTCGCAGCCCCGGCCCCAGTCCAGCGCTAGCCCAGCCCCAGCCCCACCCTCAGCCCCAGCCCAGCTCCAGCCACAGCCCAGCCACAGCCCTCGACCCAGCCCCACTCGCAGCCCCGGCCCCAGTCCAGCGCTAGCCCAGCCCCAGCCCCACCCTCAGCCCCAGCCCAGCTCCAGCCACAGACCAGCCACAGCCCTGGACCCAGCCCCAGCCCGGCCTCAGCCCAGCCCCAGCCCAGCCCTGCCCGGCCCAGCCCCAGCCCAGCCCTAGCCCAGCCCCAGCCCCAACCTCAGCCTCAGCCCAGCTCCAGCCACAGCACTGCCACAGCCCTGGACCCAACCACAGCCCAGCCCCAACCCCAGCCCTGCCCCAGTCCCAGCCCCAGCCCTGGACCCAGCCCCAGCCCTACCCCAGCCTCATCCCCAGCCCAGCCCCAGCCCTGGACCCAGCCTAGCCACAGCCCCAGTCCAGCCCCTGCCCTGGACCCCGTCCCAGCCCCAGCCCAGCCCAAGCCCAGCCCCAGGCACCGCCCAGCCCCAGCCCTACCCCCAGCCCAGCCCGACCACCAGCCCTGCACCAGCCCTGCCCCTGCCCTGGACCCAGCCCTGTCCCCAGCCCCGGCCCCTGCCCCAGCCCCAGCCCTAGCCCAGCCCTGTCCCAGCCCAGCCCTACGCACAGCCCAGCTCCAGCCCTGGACCCAGCCCCACTCACTGCCCCGGCCCCAGCCCAGCCCTAGCCCAGCCCCAGCCCTACCCTCAGCCCCAGCCCAGCTCCAGCCACAGCCCAGCCACAGCCCTGGACCCACCCCCAGCCCCACCCCTGGCCCCAGCCCCAGCCCCAGCCCCAGCCCTGCTCCAGTCCTGCCCCAGCCTAGCACCAGCCCCAGTCCAGCCCCACCCTGGACCCAGCCCCAGCCCCAGCCCTGCCCCAGCCCTGCCCCAGCCTAGCCCCAGCCCCAGCCAAGCCCCTGCCCTGGAACCATCCCCAGCCCCATCCCAGCCTCATCCCCAGCCCATCCCCGGCCCCAACCCAGCCCTGCCCCAGCCCCAGCCCTGCACCGAACCCAGCCCCAGCCCAGCCCCAGCCCTGCCCCAGCCCAGCCCCAGCCCCAGCCCCACACTCGGCCCCAGCCCAGCCCCTGCCCCAGCCCTGCCCAAGCCCAGCCCTATCCCAGCTCCAGCCACACCCTCAGCCCCAGCCCTGCCCCAGCCCAGCTCCACCCACAGCCCAGCCCCACCCCTGGACCCATCCCCAGCCCCAGCCCCAGCCCCAGCCCCAGCCCAGCCACAGCCACAGCCCCAGCCCTGCCCCAGCCCAGCCCTACCCACAGCCCAGCCCCAGCCCTGCCCCAGCCCAGCCCTGCCCTCAGCCCAGCCCCAGCCCCAGCCTGGCCCCAGTCCTGCCCCGGCCTAGCACCAGCCCCAGTCCAGCCCCTGCCCTGGACCCAGTCCCAGCCCCAGCCCAGCCCCAGCCCCAGTCCAGCCCCTGCCCTGGACCCAGTCCCAGCCCCAGCCCAGCCCCAGCCCAGCCCCAGCCACCGCCCAGCCCCAGCCCTGCCCCCAGCCCAGCCCCAGTCCTACCCTGGACCCAGCCCCAGCCCCAGCCCTGCCCCAGCCCTGCCCCAGCCTAGCCCCAGCCCTGCCCCAGCCAAGCCCCTGCCCCGGCCCAGCCCCGGCCCCAGCCCCAGCCAAGCCCCACTCACGGCCCCAACCCCGGCCCCAGCCCAGCCCTGCCCCAGCCCTGCCCCAGCCTAGCCCCAGCCCCAGCCAAGCCCCTGCCCCGGCCCAGCCCCAGCCCCAGCCCCAGCCCCAGCCAAGCCCCACTCACGGCCCCAACCCCGGCCGCAGCCCCAGCCCTGCCCCAGCCCTGCCCCAGCCTAGCCCCAGCCCCAGCCAAGCCCCTGCCCCGGCCCAGCCCCAGCCCCAGCCCCAGCCAAGCCCCACTCACGGCCCCATCCCCGGCCCCAGCCCAGCCCTGCCCCAGCCCCTGCCCTGCACCGCACCCAGCCCCAGCCCGGCCTCAGCCCTGCCCCAGCCCAGCCCTGCCCCGGCCCAGCCCCAGCCCAGCCCTAGCCCAGCCCCAGCCCCACCCTCAGCCTCAGCCCAGCTCCAGCCACAGCACTGCCACGGCCCTGGACCCAACCACAGCCCAGCCCCAGCCCCAGCCCTGCCCCAGTCCCAGCCCCAGCCCTGGACCCAGCCCCAGCCCTACCCCAGCCTCATCCCCAGCCCAGCCCCAGCCCTGGACCCAGCCTAGCCACAGCCCCAGTCCAGCCCCTGCCCTGGACCCAGTCCCAGCCCCAGCCCAGCCCAAGCCCAGCCCCAGCCACCGCCCAGCCCCAGCCCTACCCCCAGCCCAGCCCGACCACCAGCCCTGCACCAGCCCTGCCCCAGCCCCAGCCCTAGCCCAGCCCTGTCCCAGCCCAGCCCTACGCACAGCCCAGCTCCAGCCCTGGACCCAGCCCCACTCGCAGCCCCGGCCCCAGCCCAGCCCTAGCCCAGCCCCAGCCCCACCCTCAGCCCCAGCCCAGCTCCAGCCACAGCACAGCCACAGCCCTGGACCCAGCCCCAGCCCCAGCCCCAGCCCCAGCCCTGCCCCAGTCCTGCCCCAGCCTAGCACCAGCCCCAGTCCAGCCCCACCCTGGACCCAGCCCCAGCCCCAGCCCTGCCCCAGCCCTGCCCCAGCCTAGCCCCAGCCCCAGCCAAGCCCCTGCCCTGGAACCATCCCCAGCCCCACCCCAGCCTCATCCCCAGCCCATCCCCGGCCCCAGCCCAGCCCAGCCCCAGCCCTGCCCCAGCCCCAGCCCTGCCCCAGCCCAGCCACAGCCACAGCCCAGCCCCAGCCCTGGACCCAGCCCCACTCGCAGCCCCGGCCCCAGCCCAGCCCTAGCCCAGCCCCATCCCCACCCTCAGCTCCAGCCCAGCCCCATCACCAGCCCAGCCCCAGCCCCGGCCCGGCCCCAGTCCTGCCCCAGCCTAGCACCAGCCCCAGTCCAGCCCCACCCTGGCTCCAGCCCCAGCCCCAGCCCTGCGCCAACCCAGCCCCTGCCCAAGGCCCAGCCTCAAGCCTAGTCCTGCCCCAGCCCTGGCCCCAGCCCTGTCCGCAGCCCCAGCCCCAGCCCCAGACCTGCGCCAACCCAGCCCCTGCCCAAGGCCCAGCCTCAAGCCTAGTCCTGCCCCAGCCTGGCCCCAGTCCTGCCCCAGCCCAGCCCTGCACCGAACCGAGCCCCAGCCCGGCCCCAGCCCAGCCCCAGTCGCAGCCCTGCCCCAGCCCTGCTCTCAGCCCAGCCCCAGCCCCAGCCCGGCCCCAGTCCTGCCCCAGCCTAGCACCAGCCCCAGTCCAGCCCCACCCTGGACCCAGCCCCAGCCCTGCCCCAGCCCTGTCCCAGCCTAGCCCCAGCACCAGCCAAGCCCCTGCCCTGTAACCATCCCCAGCCCCATCCCAGCCTCATCCCCAGCCCAGCCCCAGCCCCAGCCCCAGCCAATCCCCACTCACGGCCCCATCCCCGGACCCAGCCCAGCCCTGCCCCAGCCCCAGCCCTGCACCGAACCCAGCCCCAGCCCGGCCCCAACCCTGCCCCAGCCCAGCCCTGCCCCGGACCAGCCCCAGCCCAGCCCTAGCCCAGCCCCAGCCCCACCCTCAGCCCCAGCCCAGCTCCAGCCACAGCACTGCCACAGCCCTGGACCCAGCCACAGCCCAGCCCCAGCCCCAGCCCTGCCCCAGTCCCAGCCCCAGCCCATCCCCCGCCCTGGACCCAGCCCCAGCCCCACCCCAGCCTCATCCCCAGCCCAGCCCCAGCCCTGTCCCCAGCCTAGCCCCAGCCCCAGTCCAGCCCCTGCCCTGGACCCAGTCCCAGCCCCAGCCCAGTCCAAGCACAGCCACAGCCACCGCCCAGCCCCAGCCCTACCCCCAGCCCAGCCCGACCCCCAGCCCTGCACCAGCCCTGCCCCTGCCCTGGACCCAGCCCCAGCCCCACCCCAGCCTCATCCCCAGCCCAGGCCCAGCCCTGCCCCAGCCCAGCGCAGCCCAAGCCCCATCCCTGCCCCCAGCCCAGCCCCAGCCACAGCCCTGCCCAGCCCAGCCCCAGCCACCGCCCAGCCCCCCCCCAGCCTCATCCCCAGCCCAGGCCAAGCCCTGCCCCAGCCCAGCGCAGCCCAAGCCCCATCCCTGCCCCCAGCCCAGCCCCAGCCCCAGCCCTGCCACAGCCCAGCCTCAGCCACCGCCCAGCCCCAGCCCTGGACCCAGCCCCAGCCCCAGCCCCAGCCCCAGCCCTGCCCCAGCTCTGGCCCCAGCCCTGTCCCCAGCCCCGGCCCCTGCCCCAGCCCCAGCCCTAGCCCAGCCCTGCCCCAGCCCAGCCCTACGCACAGCCCAGCTCCAGCCCTGGACCCAGTCCCAGTCGCAGCCCCGGCCCCAGTCCAGCGCTAGCCCAGCCCCAGCCCCACCCTCAGCCCCAGCCCAGCTCCAGCCACAGCCCAGCCACAGCCCTGGACCCAGCCCCAGCCCGTGCCCCTGCCCCAGTCCCAGTCCTGCCACAGCCCAGCCCCCAGCCCCAGCCCTGCCCTCAGCCTAGCCCCAGACCCAGCCTCGCACCAGCCCTGTCCCCAGCCCCAGGCCCAGCCCCAGCCCCAGCCCCAGCCCTGCCCCAGCCGCAGCCCCATGCCTGACCTGAGCCCGGCCCCAGCCCAGGCTCTTGCCCCAGCCCTGGCTCCAGCCCCAGCCACAGCCCTGCCCATGCCTTGTTTCCAGCCCCAGCCCCAGCTCTGCGCCAACCCAGCCCCAGCCCAAGGCCCAGCCTCAAGCCTAGTCCTGCCCCAGCCCTGGCCCCAATCCAGCCCCAGCCCTACACCTACCTCAGCCCTGCCCCAGCCCTGCCCTGGACCCAGCCCCAGCCCCACCCCACCCTCATCCCCAGCCCAGGCCCAGCCCTGCCCCAGCCCAAGCCCCAGCCCCAGCCCTGCCCCAGCCTAGGTCCAGCCCCAGGCAAGCCCCAGGCCAGCCCCAGCCCCAGGCCAGCCCCTGCCCTGGACCCAGCCCCAGCCCAGCTCCAGCCCCACCCCAGCCACAGCCCTGGACCCAGCCCCAGCCCCACCCCTGGCCCCAGCCCCAGCCCCAGCCCTGCCCCAGCCTAGCCCCAGCCCCAGCCAAGCCCCTGCCCTGGAACCATCCCCAGCCCCACACCAGCCTCATCCCCAGCCCCACCCCAGCCTCATCCCCAGCCCAGCCCCAGCCCCAGCCCCAGCCCCAGCCAAGCCCCACTCACGGTCCCATCCCTGGCCCCAGCCCAGCCCTGCCCCAGCCCCAGCCCTGCACCGAACCCAGCCCCAGCCTGGCCCCAGCCCTGCCCCAGCCCAGCCCTGCACCGAACCGAGACCCAGCCCGGCCCCAGCCCAGCCCCAGTCGCAGCCCTGCCCCAGCCCTGCTCTCAGCCCAGCCCCAGCCCCAGCCCGGCCCCAGTCCTGCCCCAGCCTAGCACCAGCCCCAGCCAAGCCCCTGCCCTGTAACCATCCCCAGCCCCATCCCAGCCTCATCCCCAGCCCGGCCCCAGTCCTGCCCCAGCCTAGCACCAGCCCCAGTCCAGCCCCACCCTGGACCCAGCCCCAGCCCCAGCCCTGCCCCAGCCCTGTCCCAGCCTAGCCCCAGCCCCAGCCAAGCCCCTGCCCTGTAACCATCCCCAGCCCCATCCCAGCCTCATCCCCAGCCCAGCCCCAGCCCAGCCCCAGCCCCAGTCCAGCCCCAGCCCAGCCCCAGCGACCGCCCAGCCCCTGCCCTGCCCCCAGTCCAGCCCCAGCCCCACCCTGGACCCAGCCCCAGCCCCACCCCAGCCTCATCCCCAGCCCAGCCCCAGCCCTGTCCCCAAGCCTAGCCCCAGCCCCAGTCCAGCCCCTGCCCTGGACCCAGTCCCAGCCCCAGCCCAGCCCAAGCCCAGCCCCAGCCACCGCCCAGCCCCAGCCCTACCCCCAGCCCAGCCCGACCCCCAGCCCTGCACCAGCCCTGCCCCTGCCCTGGACCCAGCCCCAGCCCCACCCCAGCCTCATCCCCAGCCCAGGCCCAGCCCTGCCCCAGCCCAGCGCAGCCCAAGCCCCATCCCTGCCCCCAGCCCAGCCCCAGCCCCAGCCCTGTCCAGCCCAGCCCCAGCCACCGCCCAGCCCCACCCCAGCCTCATCCCCAGCCCAGGCCCAGCCCTGCCCCAGCCCAGCGCAGCCCAAGCCCCATCCCTGCCCCCAGCCCAGCCCCAGCCCCAGCCCTGCCACAGCCCAGCCTCAGCCACCGCCCAGCCCCAGCCCTGGACCCAGCCCCAGCCCCAGCCCTCTCCCAGTCCCCACCCCAGCCCCAGCCCCAGCCACACCCGCGGCCCCAGCCCCGGCCCCAGCCAAGCCCCACTCACGGCCCCAGCCCCGGCCCCACCCCAGCCTCATCCCCAGCCCAGGCCCAGCCCGGCCCCAGCCCAAGCCCCACCCCAGCCCAGCCCCAGCACTGCCCCAGCCTAGCCCCAGCCCCAGCCCAGCCCCTGCCCTGGACCCAGCCCCAGCCCCACCCCAGCCTCAACCCCAGCCCAGCCCCAGCCCTGCCGCAGCCCCAGCCCTGCACCGAACCCAGCCCCAGCCTGGCCCCAGCCCTACCCCAGCTCTGGCCCCAGCCCTGTCCCCAGCGCCAGCCCCTGTCCCAGCCCCAGCCCTAGCCCAGCCCTGCCCTCAGCCCCAGCCCCAACCCCAGCTCCACCCTCGGCCCCAGCCCAGCCCCTGCCCCAGCCCTGCCCTGGCCCAGCCCCCAGCCCTACCCAGCCCCTGCCCTGGACCCAGCCCAGCCCAGCCACAGCCCAGCCGCAGCCCTGGACCCAGCCCCAGTCGCAGCCCCCGGCCCAGCCCCTGCCCTAGCCCAGCCCCAGCCCCACCCTCAGCCCCAGCCCCAGCCCCAGCCCTGTCCCAGCCCCAGCCCTAGTTCAGCCCTGCCCTGCCCCAGTCCCAGCCCCAACCCCGGCCTCAGCCCAGCTCTAACCTAGCCCTGCCCCAGCCCCAGCCCCAGCCCAACCCCAGCCCCAGACCTGCCCCAGCCCAACCCCAGCCCCAGCCCAGCCCCCAGCCCCGGCCCTACCCCTGCCCAGTCCCGGTCCATGCCCAGCCCCAGCCCTGCCCCACCCTCGTCCCCAGCCCAGCCCCTGCCCCAGCCCTACCCCTGCCCACTCCCGGTCCATGTCCAGCCCGAGCCCTGGCCAGCCCCAGCCCCAGCCCTAGCCCTGCCCTGGACCCAGCCCCAGCCCCACCCCAGCCTCATCCCCTGCCCAGCCCCAGCCCTGCCCCAGCCCCAGCCCAAGACCCAGCCCCATCCCCATCCCTGCCCCCAGCCCTGCCCCAGCCCCAGCCCAAGACCCAGCCCCATCCCTATCCCTGCCCCAGCCTAGCCCCAGCCCCAGCCAAGCCCCTGCCCTGGAACCATCCCCAGCCCCACCCCCAGCCTCATCCCCAGCCCATCCCCGGCCCCAGCCCAGCCCAGCCCCAGCCCTGCCCCAGCCCCAGCCCTGCCCCAGCCCAGCCACAGCCACAGCCCAGCCCCAGCCCTGGACCCAGCCCCACTCGCAGCCCCAGCCCCAGCCCAGCCCTAGCCCAGCCCCATCCCCACCCTCAGCTCCAGCCCAGCCCCATCACCAGCCCAGCCCCAGCCCCGGCCCGGCCCCAGTCCTGCCCCAGCCTAGCACCAGCCCCAGTCCAGCCCCACCCTGGCTCCAGCCCCAGCCCCCAGCCCTGCGCCAACCCAGCCCCTGCCCAAGGCCCAGCCTCAAGCCTAGTCCTGCCCCAGCCCTGGCCCCAGCCCTGTCCGCAGCCCCAGCCCCAGCCCCAGACCTGCGCCAACCCAGCCCCTGCCCAAGGCCCAGCCTCAAGCCTAGTCCTGCCCCAGCCTGGCCCCAGTCCTGCCCCAGCCCAGCCCTGCACCGAACCGAGCCCCAGCCCGGCCCCAGCCCAGCCCCAGTCGCAGCCCTGCCCCAGCCCTGCTCTCAGCCCAGCCCCAGCCCCAGCCCGGCCCCAGTCCTGCCCCAGCCTAGCACCAGCCCCAGTCCAGCCCCACCCTGGACCCAGCCCCAGCCCTGCCCCAGCCCTGTCCCAGCCTAGCCCCAGCACCAGCCAAGCCCCTGCCCTGTAACCATCCCCAGCCCCATCCCAGCCTCATCCCCAGCCCAGCCCCAGCCCCAGCCCCAGCCAATCCCCACTCACGGCCCCATCCCCGGACCCAGCCCAGCCCTGCCCCAGCCCCAGCCCTGCACCGAACCCAGCCCCAGCCCGGGCCCCAACCCTGCCCCCAGCCCAGCCCTGCCCCGGACCAGCCCCAGCCCAGCCCTAGCCCAGCCCCAGCCCCACCCTCAGCCCCAGCCCAGCTCCAGCCACAGCACTGCCACAGCCCTGGACCCAACCACAGCCCAGCCCCAGCCCCAGCCCTGCCCCAGTCCCAGCCCCAGCCCATCCCCCGCCCTGGACCCAGCCCCAGCCCCACCCCAGCCTCATCCCCAGCCCAGCCCCAGCCCTGTCCCCAGCCTAGCCCCAGCCCCAGTCCAGCCCCTGCCCTGGACCCAGTCCCAGCCCCAGCCCAGTCCAAGCACAGCCACAGCCACCGCCCAGCCCCAGCCCCTACCCCCAGCCCAGCCCGACCCCCAGCCCTGCACCAGCCCTGCCCCTGCCCTGGACCCAGCCCCAGCCCCACCCCAGCCTCATCCCCAGCCCAGGCCCAGCCCTGCCCCAGCCCAGCGCAGCCCAAGCCCCATCCCTGCCCCCAGCCCAGCCCCAGCCACAGCCCTGCCCCAGCCCCAGCCCCAGCCACCGCCCAGCCCCCCCCCAGCCTCATCCCCAGCCCAGGCCAAGCCCTGCCCCAGCCCAGCGCAGCCCAAGCCCCATCCCTGCCCCCAGCCCAGCCCCAGCCCCAGCCCTGCCACAGCCCAGCCTCAGCCACCGCCCAGGCCCCAGCCCTGGACCCAGCCCCAGCCCCAGCCCCAGCCCCAGCCCCTGCCCCAGCTCTGGCCCCAGCCCTGTCCCCAGCCCCGGCCCCTGCCCCAGCCCCCAGCCCTAGCCCAGCCCTGCCCCAGCCCAGCCCTACGCACAGCCCAGCTCCAGCCCTGGGACCCAGTCCCAGTCGCAGCCCCGGCCCCAGTCCAGCGCTAGCCCAGCCCCAGCCCCACCCTCAGCCCCAGCCCAGCTCCAGCCACAGCCCAGCCACAGCCCTGGACCCAGCCCAGCCCGTGCCCCTGCCCCAGTCCCAGTCCTGCCACAGCCCAGCCCCCAGCCCCAGCCCTGCCCTCAGCCTAGCCCCAGACCCAGCCTCGCACCAGCCCTGTCCCCAGCCCCAGCCCAGCCCCAGCCCCAGCCCCAGCCCTGCCCTCAGCCGCAGCCCCATGCCTGACCTGAGCCCCGGCCCCAGCCCAGGCTCTTGCCCCAGCCCTGGCTCCAGCCCCAGCCACAGCCCTGCCCATGCCTTGTTTCCAGCCCCAGCCCCAGCTCTGCGCCAACCCAGCCCCAGCCCAAGGCCCAGCCTCAAGCCTAGTCCTGCCCCAGCCCTGGCCCCAATCCAGCCCCAGCCCTACACCTACCTCAGCCCTGCCCCAGCCCTGCCCTGGACCCAGCCCCAGCCCCACCCCACCCTCATCCCCAGCCCAGGCCCAGCCCTGCCCCAGCCCAAGCCCCAGCCCCAGCCCTGCCCCAGCCTAGGTCCAGCCCCAGGCAAGCCCCAGGCCAGCCCCAGCCCCAGGCCAGCCCCTGCCCTGGACCCAGCCCCAGCCCAGCTCCAGCCCCACCCCCCAGCCACAGCCCTGGACCCAGCCCCAGCCCCACCCCTCGGGCCCCAGCCCCAGCCCCAGCCCTGCCCCAGCCTAGCCCCAGCCCCAGCCAAGCCCCTGCCCTGGAACCATCCCCAGCCCCACACCAGCCTCATCCCCAGCCCCACCCCAGCCTCATCCCCAGCCCAGCCCCAGCCCCAGCCCCAGCCCCAGCCAAGCCCCACTCACGGTCCCATCCCTGGCCCCAGCCCAGCCCTGCCCCAGCCCCAGCCCCTGCACCGAACCCAGCCCCAGCCTGGCCCCAGCCCTGCCCCAGCCCAGCCCTGCACCGAACCGAGACCCAGCCCGGCCCCAGCCCAGCCCCAGTCGCAGCCCTGCCCCAGCCCTGCTCTCAGCCCAGCCCCAGCCCCAGCCCGGCCCCAGTCCTGCCCCAGCCTAGCACCAGCCCCAGCCAAGCCCCTGCCCTGTAACCATCCCCAGCCCCATCCCAGCCTCATCCCCAGCCCGGCCCCAGTCCTGCCCCAGCCTAGCACCAGCCCCAGTCCAGCCCCACCCTGGACCCAGCCCCAGCCCCAGCCCTGCCCCAGCCCCTGTCCCAGCCTAGCCCCAGCCCCAGCCAAGCCCCTGCCCTGTAACCATCCCCAGCCCCATCCCAGCCTCATCCCCAGCCCAGCCCCAGCCCAGCCCCAGCCCCAGTCCAGCCCCAGCCCAGCCCCAGCGACCGCCCAGCCCCTGCCCTGCCCCCAGTCCAGCCCCAGCCCCACCCTGGACCCAGCCCCAGCCCCACCCCAGCCTCATCCCCAGCCCAGCCCCAGCCCTGTCCCCAGCCTAGCCCCAGCCCCAGTCCAGCCCCTGCCCTGGACCCAGTCCCAGCCCCAGCCCAGCCCAAGCCCAGCCCCAGCCACCGCCCAGCCCCAGCCCTACCCCCAGCCCAGCCCGACCCCCAGCCCTGCACCAGCCCTGCCCCTGCCCTGGACCCAGCCCCAGCCCCACCCCAGCCTCATCCCCAGCCCAGGCCCAGCCCTGCCCCAGCCCAGCGCAGCCCAAGCCCCATCCCTGCCCCCAGCCCAGCCCCAGCCCCAGCCCTGTCCAGCCCAGCCCCAGCCACCGCCCAGCCCCACCCCAGCCTCATCCCCAGCCCAGGCCCAGCCCTGCCCCAGCCCAGCGCAGCCCAAGCCCCATCCCTGCCCCCAGCCCAGCCCCAGCCCCAGCCCTGCCACAGCCCAGCCTCAGCCACCGCCCAGCCCCCAGCCCTGGACCCAGCCCCAGCCCCAGCCCTCTCCCAGTCCCCACCCCAGCCCCAGCCCCAGCCACACCCGCGGCCCCCAGCCCCGGCCCCAGCCAAGCCCCACTCACGGCCCCAGCCCCGGCCCCACCCCAGCCTCATCCCCAGCCCAGGCCCAGCCCGGCCCCAGCCCAAGCCCCACCCCAGCCCAGCCCCAGCACTGCCCCAGCCTAGCCCCAGCCCCAGCCCAGCCCCTGCCCTGGACCCAGCCCCAGCCCCACCCCAGCCTCAACCCCAGCCCAGCCCCAGCCCTGCCGCAGCCCCAGCCCTGCACCGAACCCAGCCCCAGCCTGGCCCCAGCCCTACCCCAGCTCTGGCCCCAGCCCTGTCCCCAGCGCCAGCCCCTGTCCCAGCCCCAGCCCTAGCCCAGCCCTGCCCTCAGCCCCAGCCCCAACCCCAGCTCCACCCTCGGCCCCAGCCCAGCCCCTGCCCCAGCCCTGCCCTGGCCCAGCCCCAGCCCTACCCAGCCCCTGCCCTGGACCCAGCCCAGCCCAGCCACAGCCCAGCCGCAGCCCTGGACCCAGCCCCAGTCGCAGCCCCCGGCCCAGCCCTGCCCTAGCCCAGCCCCAGCCCCACCCTCAGCCCCAGCCCCAGCCCCAGCCCTGTCCCAGCCCCAGCCCTAGTTCAGCCCTGCCCTGCCCCAGTCCCAGCCCCAACCCCGGCCTCAGCCCAGCTCTAACCTAGCCCTGCCCCAGCCCCAGCCCCAGCCCAACCCCAGCCCCAGACCTGCCCCAGCCCAACCCCAGCCCCAGCCCAGCCCCCAGCCCCGGCCCTACCCCTGCCCAGTCCCGGTCCATGCCCAGCCCCAGCCCTGCCCCACCCTCGTCCCCAGCCCAGCCCCTGCCCCAGCCCTACCCCTGCCCACTCCCGGTCCATGTCCAGCCCGAGCCCTGGCCAGCCCCAGCCCCAGCCCTAGCCCTGCCCTGGACCCAGCCCCAGCCCCACCCCAGCCTCATCCCCTGCCCAGCCCCAGCCCTGCCCCAGCCCCAGCCCAAGACCCAGCCCCATCCCCATCCCTGCCCCCAGCCCTGCCCCAGCCCCAGCCCAAGACCCAGCCCCATCCCTATCCCTGCCCCCAGCCCAGCCCCAGCCCCAGCCCTGCCCCATCCCAGCCCCAGCCCCAGCCCCAGCCGCAGCCCTGCCCCATTCCCTGCCCCACCCAGTCCTGGTCCCAGCAAAGCCACAGGCCAGCCCCAGCACTGCCCCAGCCCAGCCACAGCCCCAGCCCAGCCCCAGCCCTGGACCCAGCCACAGACCCACCCCTGGTCCCAGCCCCAGCCCCTGCCCTGGACCCAGTCCCAGCCCCAGCCCAGCCCCAGCCCTGCCCCAGCCTAGACCCAGCCCCAGCCCCAGCCCCAGCCCCGGCCCCAGCCCTGCCCCAGCTCTGGCCCCAGCCCTGTCCCCAGCCCCGGACCCTGTCCCTGCCCCAGCCCTAGCCAAGCCCTGCCCTCAGCCCCAGCCCCAGCCCCAGCCCCACACTCGGCCCCAGCCCAGCCCCTGCCCCAGCCCTGCCCCAGCCCAGCCGCAGCCCCAGCCCAGCCCCAGCCCTGGACCCAGCCCCAGCCCAGCCCCAGCCCCAGCCCTGCCCCAGCCCAGCTCCACCCACAGCCCAGCCCCACCCCTGGACCCAGCCCCAGCCCCAGCCCCAGCCCCAGCCCCAGCCCAGCCACAGCCACAGCCCCAGCCCTGTCCCCAGCCCCGGACCCTGTCCCTGCCCCAGCCCTAGCCAAGCCCTGCCCTCAGCCCCCAGCCCCAGCCCCAGCCCCACACTCGGCCCCAGCCCAGCCCCTGCCCCAGCCCTGCCCCAGCCCAGCCGCAGCCCCAGCCCAGCCCCAGCCCTGGACCCAGCCCCAGCCCAGCCCCAGCCCCAGCCCTGCCCCAGCCCAGCTCCACCCACAGCCCAGCCCCACCCCTGGACCCATCCCCAGCCCCAGCCCAGCCACAGCCACAGCCACAGCCCCAGCCCTGTCCCAGCCCAGCCCTACCCACAGCCCAGCCCCAGCCCTGCCCCAGCCCAGCCCTGCCCTCAGCCCAGCCCCAGCCCCAGCCTGGCCCCAGTCCTGCCCCAGCCTAGCACCAGCCCCAGTCCAGCCCCTGCCCTGGACCCAGTCCCAGCCCCAGCCCAGCCCCAGCCCCAGTCCAGCCCCTGCCCTGGACCCAGTCCCCAGCCCCAGCCCAGCCCCAGCCCCAGTCCAGCCCCTGCCCTGGACCCAGTCCCAGCCCCAGCCCAGCCCCAGCCCAGCCCCAGCCACCGCCCAGCCCCAGCCCTGCCCCCAGTCCAGCCCCAGCCCCACCCTGGACCCAGCCCCAGCCCCAGCGCTGCCCCAGCCCTGCCCCAGCCTAGCCCCAGCCCCAGCCCCAGCCATGCCCCTGCCCCGGCCCAGCCCCAGCCCCAGCCCCAGCCAAGCCCCACTCACGACCCCAACCCCGGCCCCAGCCCCAGCCCTGCCCCAGCCCTGCCCCAGCCCCAGCCCCAGCCCCAGCCAAGCCCCACTCACGGCCCCATCCCCGGCCCCAGCCCAGCCCTGCCCCAGCCCCAGCCCTGCACAGAACCCAGCCCCAGCACGGCCTCAGCCCTGCCCCAGCCCAGCCCTGCCCCGGCCCAGCCCCAGCCCAGCCCTAGCCCTAGCCCAGCCCCAGCCCCACCCTCAGCCTCAGCCCAGCTCCAGCCACAGCACTGCCACAGCCCTGGACCCAACCACAGCCCAGCCCCAGCCCCAGCCCTGCCCCAGCCCTGGACCCAGCCTAGCCACAGCCCCAGTCCAGCCCCTGCCCTGGACCCAGTCCCAGCCCCAGCCCAGCCCAAGCCCAGCCCCAGCCACCGCCCAGCCCCACCCCTACCCCCAGCCCAGTCCGACCACCAGCCCTGCACCAGCCCTGCCCCTGCCCTGGACCCAGCCCTGGACCCAGCCCCAGCCCTACCCCAGCCTCATCCCCAGCCCAGCCCCAGCCCTGGACCCAGCCTAGCCACAGCCCCAGTCCAGCCCCTGCCCTGGACCCAGTCCCAGCCCCAGCCCAGCCCAAGCACAGCCCCAGCCACCGCCCAGGCCCCTGCCCTGGACCCAGCCCTGTCCCCAGCCCCGGCCCCTGCCCCAGCCCCAGCCCCTAGCCCAGCCCTGTCCCAGCCCAGCCCTACGCACAGCCCAGCTCCAGCCCTGGACCCAGCCCCACTCGCAGCCCCGGCCCCAGCCCAGCCCTAGCCCAGCCCCAGCCCCACCCTCAGCCCCAGCCCAGATCCAGCCACAGCCCAGCCACAGCCTTGGACCCAGCCCCAGCCCCACCCCTGGCCCCAGCCCCAGCCCCAGCCCCAGCCCTGCCCCAGTCCTGCCCCAGCCTAGCACCAGCCCCAGTCCAGCCCCACCCTGGACCCAGCCCCAGCCCCAGCCCTGCCCCAGCCCTGCCCCAGCCTAGCCCCAGCCCCAGCCAAGCCCCTGCCCCTGGAACCATCCCCAGCCCCATCCCAGCCTCATCCCCAGCCCATCCCCGGCCCCAGCCCAGCCCTGCCCCAGCCCCAGCCCTGCACCGAACCCAGCCCCAGCCCAGCCCCAGCCCTGCCCCAGCCCAGCCCCAGCCACAGCCCAGCCCCAGCCCTGGACCCAGCCCCCAGTCGCAGCCCTGGCCCCAGCCCAGCCCTAGCCCAGCCCCATCCCCACCCTCAGCTCCAGCCCAGCTCCAGCCACAGCCCAGCCACAGCCCTGAACCCAGCCCCAGCCCAGCCCCATCACCAGCCCAGCCCCAGCCCCGGCCCGGCCCCAGTCCTGCCCCAGCCTAGCACCAGCCCCAGTCCAGCCCCACCCTGGACCCAGCCCCCAGCCCCAGCCAAGCCCCTGCCCTGGAACCATCCCCAGCCCCACCCCAGTCTCATCCCCAGCCCAGACCCAGCCCCAGCCCCAGCCCCAGCCCTGCCCTAGCCCAGCCCCAGCCACCGCCCCAGCCCCAGCCCTGCCCCAGCCCCAGCCTGGCCCCAGTCCTGCCCCCAGCCTAGCACCAGCCCCAGTCCCAGCCCCTGCCCTGGACCCAGTCCCAGCCCCAGCCCAGCCCCAGCCCCAGTCCAGCCCCTGCCCTGGACCCAGTCCCAGCCCCAGCCCAGCCCCAGCCCAGCCCCAGCCACCGCCCTGCCCCCAGCCCTGCCCCCAGCCCAGCCCCAGCCCCACCCTGGACCCAGCCCCAGCCCCAGCCCTGCCCCAGACCTGCCCTAGCCTAGCCCCAGCCCCAGCCAAGCCCCTGCCCTGGCCCCAGCCCAGCCCTAGCCCAGTCCCAGCCCCACCCTCAGCCCCAGCCCAGCTCCAGCCACAGCCCAGCCACAGCCCTGGACCCAGCCCCAGCCCCACCCCTGGCCCCAGCCCCAGCCCCAGCCCCAGCCCTGCCCCAGTCCTGCCCCAGCCTAGCACCAGCCCCAGTCCAGCCCCAACCTGGACCCAGCCCCAGGCCCAGCCCTGCCCCAGCCCTGCCCCAGCCTAGCCCCAGCCCCAGCCAAGCCCCTGCCCCGGCCCAGCCCCAGCCCCAGCCCCAGCCAAGCCCCACTCACGGCCCCCATCCCCGGCCCCAGCCAAGCCCCTGCCACAGCCCCAGCCCCTGCACCGAACCCAGCCCCAGCCCGGCCCCAACCCTGCCCAAGCCCAGCCCTGCCCCGGCCCAGCCCCAGCCCAGCCCTAGCCCAGCCCCAACCCCACCCTCAGCCCCAGCCCAGCTCCAGCCACAGCACTGCCACGGCCCTGGACCCAGCCACAGCCCAGCCCCAGCCCCAGCCCTGCCCCAGTCCCAGCCCCAGCCCAGCCCCCGGCCCTGGACCCAGCCCCAGCCCCAGCCCTCTCCCAGTCCCCGCCTCATCCCCAGCCCAGGCCCCAGCCCAGCCCTGCCCCAGCCCCAGCCCTGCCCAAGCCCAGCCCTGCCCCCGGCCCAGCCACAGCCCAGCCACAGCCCCATCCCCAGCCCCAGTCCTGCCCTAGCCCTGCCCCAGTCGCAGCCCCGGCCCCAGCCCAGCCCCTAGCCCAGCCCCAGCCCAGCCCCAGCCCCAGCCCTGCCCTAGCCCAGCCCCCAGCCCTGGAACAAGCCCCACCCCTGAGCCGAACCCAGCCTTAGCCTGGCCCCAGCCCTGCCCTAGCTCCAGCCCCAGCCCTGGCCCCAGCCCTGCACCGAACCCAGCCCCAGCCCGGCCTCAGCCCTGCCCCAGCCCAGCCCTGCCCCCGGCCCAGCCCCAGCCCAGCCCTAGCCCAGCCCCAGCCCCACCCTCAGCCTCAGCCCAGCTCCAGCCACAGCACTGCCACAGCCCTGGACCCAACCACAGCCCAGCCCCAGCCCCAGCCCTGCCCCAGTCCCCAGCCTCATCCCCAGCCCAGCCCCAGCCCTGGACCCCAGCCTAGCCACAGCCCCAGTCCAGCCCCTGCCCTGGACCCAGTCCCAGCCCCAGCCCAGCCCAAGCCCAGCCCCAGCCACCGCCCAGCCCCAGCCCTGCCCTAGCCCAGCCCCAGCCCTGGACCCAGCCGCAGCCCCCAGCCCCAGCCCCAGCCCTGCCCCAGCTCTGGGCCCCAGCCCTGTCCCCAGCCCCGGCCCCTGCCCCAGCCCCAGCCCTAGCCCAGCCCTGCCCCAGCCCAGCCCTACGCACAGCCCAGCTCCAGCCCTGGACCCAGCCCCACTCGCAGCCCCCGGCCCCAGTCCAGCGCTAGCCCAGCCCCAGCCCCACCCTCAGCCCCAGCCCAGCTCCAGCCACAGCCCAGCCACAGCCCTGGACCCAGCCCCAGCCCATGCCCCTGCCCCAGTCCTAGTCCTGCCCCAGCCCAGCCCCCAGCCCCAGCCCTGCCCTCAGCCCAGCCCCAGACCCAGCCTCGCACCAGCCCCTGTCCCCAGCCCCAGGCCCAGCCCCAGCCCCAGCCCCAGCCCTGCCCCAGCCGCAGCCCCATGCCAGACCTGAGCCCCGGCCCCAGCCCTGGCTCTATGCACCAACCCTGGCTCCATCCCCAGCCCCAGCCCTGCCCATGCCTTGTTTCCAGCCCCAGCCCCAGCCCTGCGCCAACCCAGCCCCAGCCCAAGGCCCAGCCTCAAGCCTAGTCCTGCCCCAGCCCTGGCCCCAATCCAGCCCCAGCCCTACCCCCTACCTCAGCCCTGCCCCAGCCCTGCCCTGGACCCAGCCCCAGCCCCACCCCACCCTCATCCCCAGCCCAGGCCCAGCCCCTGCCCCATCCCAAGCCCCAGCCCCAGCCCCAGCCCCAGCCCCTGCCCCAGACTAGCCCCAGCCCCAGCCCCAGCCCTGGCCCCAGCCAAGCCCCACTCACGGCCCCAGCCCCGGCCCCAGCCCAGCCCTAACCAAGCCCTGCCCCCAGCCCCAGCCCTGCCCCAGCCTAGCCCCAGCCCCAGGCCAGCCCCAGGCCAGCCCCAGCCCCAGCCCAGCCCCTGCCCTGGACCCAGCCCCAGCCCAGCTCCAGCCACAGCCCAGCCACAGCCCTGGACCCAGCCCCAGCCCCACCCCTGGCCCCAGCCCCAGCCCCAGCCCAAGCCCCAGCCCTGCCCCAGCCTAGCCCCCAGCCCCAGCCAAGCCCCCTGCCCCTGGAACCATCCCCAGCCCCACCCCCAGCCTCATCCCCAGCCCAGCCCCAGCCCCAGCCAAGCCCCACTCACGGGTCCCATCCCTGGCCCCAGCCCAGCCCCTGCCGCAGCCCCAGCCCTGCACCGAAACCCAGCCCCAGCCTGGCCCCAGCCCTGCCCCAGCCCAGCCCTGCACCGAACCGAGCCCCCAGCCCGGCCCCAGCCCAGCCCCAGTCGCAGCCCTGCCCCAGCCCTGCTCTCAGCCCAGCCCCAGCCCCAGCCCGGCCCAAGTCCTGCCCCAGCCTAGCACCAGCCCCATTCCAGCCCCACCCCTGGACCCAGCCCCAGCCCTGCCCCAGCCCTGTCCCAGTCTAGCCCCCAGCCCCAGCCAAGCCCCTGCCCTGTAACCATCCCCAGCCCCCATCCCAGCCTCATCCCCAGCCCAGCCCCAGCCCCAGCCCCAGCCAAGCCCCACTCGCGGCCCCCATCCCCGGACCCAGCCCAGCCCTGCCCCAACCCCCAGCCCTGCACCGAACCCAGCCCCAGCCCCGGCCCCAACCCTGCCCCAGCCCAGCCCTGCCCCGGCCCAGCCCCAGCCCAGCCCTAGCCCAGCCCCAGCCCCACCCTCAGCCCCAGCCCAGCTCCAGCCAGAGCACTGCCACGGCCCTGGACCCTGCCACAGCCCAGCCCCAGCCCCAGCCCTGCCCCAGTCCCAGCCCCAGCCCAGCCCCTGCCCTGGACCCAGTCCCAGCCCCACCCCAGCCTCATCCCCAGCCCAGGCCCAGCCCTGCCCCAGCCCAGCGCAGCCCAAGCCCCATCCCTGCCCCCAGCCCAGCCCCAGCCCCAGCCCTGCCCAGCCCAGCCCCAGCCACCGCCCAGCCCCACCCCAGCCTCATCCCCCAGCCCAGGCCCAGCCCTGCCCCAGCCCAGCGCAGCCCAAGCCCCATCCCTGCCCCCAGCCCAGCCCCAGCTCCAGCCCTGCCACAGCCCAGCCTCAGCCACCGCCCAGCCCCAGCCCTGGACCCGGCCCCAGCCCCAGCCCTCTCCCAGTCCCCGCCCCAGCCCCAGCCCCAGCCACACCCCCGGCCCCAGCCCCGGCCCCCAGCCAAGCCCCACTCACGGCCCCAGCCCCGGCCCCACCCCCAGCCCTGCCCCAGCCCCAGCCCTGCCCTAGCCCAGCCCCAGCCCTGGACCCAGCCGCAGCCCCAGCCCCAGCCCCAGCCCTGCCCCAGTCCCAGCCCCAGCCCAGCCCCTGCCCTGGACCCAGTCCCAGCCCCACCCCAGCCTCATCCCCCAGCCCAGCCCGAGCCCTGTCCCCAGCCTAGCCCCAGCCCCAGTCCAGCCCCTGCCCTGGACCCAGTCCCAGCCCAAGCCCAGCCCAAGCCCAGCCCCAGCCACCGCCCAGCCCCAGCCCAGCCCCTGCCCTGGACCCAGTCCCAGCCCCCACCCCAGCCTCATCCCCAGCCCAGCCCCAGCCCTGTCCCCAGCCTAGCCCCAGCCCCAGTCCAGCCCCTGCCCTGGACCCAGCCCCAGCCCCAGCCCTGCACCAGCCCTGCCCCTGCCCTGGACCCAGCCCCAGCCCCACCCCAGCCTCATCCCCAGCCCTAGCCCAGCCCTGCCCCAGCCCAGGCGCAGCCCAAGCCCCATCCCTGCCCCCAGCCCAGCCCCAGCCCCAGCCCTGCCACAGCCCAGCCTCAGCCACCGCCCAGACCCCAGCCTTGGACCCAGCCCCAGCCCTAGCCCTCTCCCAGTCCCCGCCCCAGCCCCAGCCACACCCCCGGCCCCAGACCCGGCCCCAGCCAAGCCCCACTCACGGCCCCAGCCCCCGGCCCCCACCCCACCCTGCCCCAGCCCCAGCCCTGCCCTAGCCCAGCCCCAGCCTGGACCCAGCCACAGCCCCAGCCCTGGCCCCCAGCCCTGCCCCAGCTCTGGCCCCAGCCCTGTCCCCAGCCCCGGCCCCTGCCCCAGCCCCAGCCCTAGCCCAGCCCTGCCCCAGCCCAGCCCTACGCACAGCCCAGCTCCAGCCCTGGACCCAGCCCCAGTCGCAGCCCCGGCCCCAGTCCAGCGCTAGCCCAGCCCCAGCCCCACCCTCAGCCCCAGCCCAGCTCCAGCCACAGCCCAGCCACAGCCCTGGACCCAGCCCCAGCCCGTGCCCCTGCCCCAGTCCCAGTCCTGCCCCCAGCCCAGCCCCCAGCCCCAGCCCTGCCCTCAGCCCAGCCCCAGACCCAGCCTCGCACCAGCCCTGTCCCCAGCCCCAGGCCCAGCCCCAGCCCCAGCCCCAGCCCCAGCCCCAGCCCTTCCCCAGCCGCAGCCCCATGCCAGACCTGAGCCCGGCCCCAGCCCTGGCTCTTGCACCAACCCTGGCTCCATCCCCAGCCCCAGCCCTGCCCATGCCTTGTTTCCAGCCCCAGCCCCAGCCCTGCGCCAACCCAGCCCCAGCCCAAGGCCCAGCCTCAAGCCTAGTCCTGCCCCAGCCCTGGCCCCAATCCAGCCCCAGCCCTACCCCTGCCCCACCCTGCCCTGCCCCAGCCCTGCCCTGGACCCAGCCCCAGCCCCACCCCCACCCTCATCCCCAGCCCAGGCCCAGCCCTGCCCCCAGCCCAAGCCCCAGGCCCCAGCCCAGCCCCAGCCCTGCCCCAGCCTAGCCCCAGCCCCAGCCCTGGCCCCAGCCAAGCCCCACTCACGGCCCCAGCCCCGGCCCCAGCCCAGCCCTAGCCCAGCCCTGCCCCAGCCCCAGCCCTGCCCCAGCCTAGCCCCAGCCCCAGGCCAGCCCCCCGGCCAGCCCCAGCCCCAGCCCAGCCCCTGCCCTGGACCCAGCCCCAGCCCAGCTCCAGCCACAGCCCAGCCACAGCCCTGGACCCAGCCCCAGCCCCACCCCTGGCCCCGGCCCCAGCCCCAGCCCCAGCCTTGCCCCAGCCTAGCCCCAGCCCCAGCCAAGCCCCTGCCCTGGAACCATCTCCAGCCCCACCCCAGCCTCAGCCCCAGCCCAGCCCCAGCCCCAGCCCCAGCCCCAGCCAAGCCCCACTCACGGTCCCATCCCTGGCCCCAGCCCAGCCCTGCCCCAGCCCCAGCCCTGCACCGAACCCAGCCCCAGCCTGGCCCCAGCCCTGCCCCAGCCCAGCCCTGCACCGAACCGAGCCCCAGCCCGGCCCCAGCCCAGCCCCAGTCGCAGCCCTGCCCCAGCCCTGCTCTCAGCCCAGCCCCAGCCCCAGCCCGGCCCCAGTCCTGCCCCAGCCTAGCACCAGCCCCAGTCCAGCCCCACCCTGGACCCAGCCCCAGCCCCAGCCCTGCCCCAGCCCTGTCCCAGCCTAGCCCCAGCCCCAGCCAAGCCCCTGCCCTGTAACCATCCCCAGCCCCATCCCAGCCTCATCCCCAGCCCAGCCCCAGCCCCAGCCCCAGCCCCAGCCAAGCCCCACACACGGCCCCATCCCCGGCCCCAGACCAGCCCTGCCCCAGCCCCAGCCCTGCACCGAACCCAGCCCCAGCCCGGCCCCAACCCTGCCCCAGCCCCAGCCCTACCCCAGCCCAGCCCCAGCCCAGCCCTAGCACAGCCCCAGCCCCACCCTCAGAGCCCTGCCCCAGTCCCAGCCCTAGCCCAGACCCCGCCCCTGGACCCAGCCCCAGCCCCCACCCCAGCCTCATCCCCAGCCCAGCCCCAGCCCTGTCCCCAGCCTAGCCCCAGCCCCAGTCCAGCCCCTGCCCTGGACCCAGTCCCAGCCCCCAGCCCAGCCCAAGCCCAGCCCCAGCCACCGCCCAGCCCCAGCCCTACCCCCAGCCCAGCCCGACCCCCCAGCCCTGCACCAGCCCTGCCCCTGCCCTGGACCCCAGCCCCAGCCCCACCCCAGCCTCATCCCCAGCCCAGGCCCAGCCCTGCCCCAGCCCAGCGCAGCCCAAACCCCATCCCTGTCCCCAGCCCAGCCCCAGCCCCAGCCCTGCCCAGCCCAGCCCCAGCCACCGCCAAGCCCCACCCCAGCCTCATCCCCAGCCCAGGCCCAACCCTGCCCCAGCCCAGCGCAGCCCAAGCCCCATCCCTGCCCCCAGCCCAGCCCCAGCCCCAGCCCTGCCACAGCCCAGCCTCAGCCACCGCCCAGCCCCAGCCCTGGACCCAGCCTCAGCCCCAGAACTCTCCCAGTCCCCGCCCCAGCCCCAGCCCCAGCCACACCCCCGGCCCCAGCCCCGGCCCCAGCCAAGCCCCACTCACGGCCCCAGCCCCGGCCCCACCCCAGCCCTGCCCCAGCCCCAGCCCTGCCCTAGCCCAGCCCCGGCCCCTGCCCCAGCCCTAGCCCACCCCTGCCCCAGCCCAGCCCTACGCACAGCCCAGCTCCAGCCCTGGACCCAGCCCCAGTCGCAGCCCCGGCCCCAGTCCAGCGCTAGCCCAGCCCCAGCCCCAGCCCTGCCACAGCCCAGCCTCAGCCACCGCCCAGCCCCAGCCCTGGACCCAGCCCCAGCCCCAGAACTCTCCCAGTCCCCGCCCCAGCCCCAGCCCCAGCCACACCCCCGGCCCCAGACCCGGCCCCAGCCAAGCCCCACTCACGGCCCCAGCCCCGGCCCCACCCCAGCCCTGCCCCAGCCCCAGCCCTGCCCTAGCCCAGCCCCGGCCCCTGCCCCAGCCCTAGCCCACCCCTGCCCCAGCCCAGCCCTACGCACAGCCCAGCTCCAGCCCTGGACCCAGCCCCAGTCGCAGCCCCGGCCCCAGTCCAGCGCTAGCCCAGCCCCAGCCCCACCCTCAGCCCCAGCCCAGCTCCAGCCACAGCCCAGCCACAGCCCTGGACCCAGCCCCACTCGCAGCCCCGGCCCCAGTCCAGCGCTAGCCCAGCCCCAGCCCCACCCTCAGCCCCAGCCCAGCTCCAGCCACAGCCCAGCCACAGCCCTGGACCCAACCACAGCCCAGCCCCAGCCCCAGCCCTGCCCCAGTCCCAGCCCCAGCCCTGGACCCAGCCCCAGCCCTACCCCAGCCTCATCCCCAGCCCAGCCCCAGCCCTGGACCCAGCCTAGCCACAGCCCCAGTCCAGCCCCTGCCCTGGACCCCGTCCCAGCCCCAGCCCAGCCCAAGCCCAGCCCCAGCCACCGCCCAGCCCCAGCCCTACCCCCAGCCCAGCCCGACCACCAGCCCTGCACCAGCCCTGCCCCTGCCCTGGACCCAGCCCTGTCCCCAGCCCCGGCCCCTGCCCCAGCCCCAGCCCTAGCCCAGCCCTGCCCCAGCCCAGCCCTACGCACAGCCCAGCTCCAGCCCTGGACCCAGCCCCACTCGCAGCCCCGGCCCCAGGCCAGCGCTAGCCCAGCCCCAGCCCCACCCTCAGCCCCAGCCCAGCTCCAGCCACAGCCCAGCCACAGCCCTGGACCCAGCCCCAGCCCGTGCCCCTGCCCCAGTCCCAGTCCTGCCCCAGCCCAGCCCCCAGCCCCAGCCCTGCCCTCAGCCCAGCCCCAGACCCAGCCTCGCACCAGCCCTGTCCCCAGCCCCAGGCCCAGCCCCAGCCCCAGCCCCAGCCCCGCCCCAGCCGCAGCCCAATGCCAGACCTGAGCCCGGCCCCAGCCCTGCCTCTTGCCCCAACCCTGGCTCCATCCCCAGCCCCAGCCCTGCCCATGCCTTGTTTCCAGCCCCAGCCCCAGCCCTGCGCCAACCCAGCCCCAGCCCAAGGCCCAGCCTCAAGCCTAGTCCTGCCCCAGCCCTGGCCCCAATCCAGCCCCAGCCCTACCCCTACCTCAGCCCTGCCCCAGCCCTGCCCTGGACCCAGCCCCAGCCCCACCCCACCCTCATCCCCAGCCCAGGCCCAGCCCTGCCCCAGCCCAAGCCCCAGCCCCAGCCCAGCCCCAGCCCTGCACCAGCCTAGCCCCAGCCCCAGCCCCAGCCCTGGCCCCAGCCATGCCCCACTCACGGCCCCAGCCCCGGCCCCAGCCCAGCCCTAGCCCAGCCCTGCCCCAGCCCCAGCCCTGCCCCAGCCTAGCCCCAGCCCCAGGCCAGCCCCCGGCCAGCCCCAGCCCCAGCCCAGCCCCTGCCCTGGACCCAGCCCCAGCCCAGCTCCAGCCACAGCCCAGCCACAGCCCTGGACCCAGCCCCAGCCCCACCCCTGGCCCCGGCCCCAGCCCCAGCCCCAGCCTTGCCCCAGCCTAGCCCCAGCCCCAGCCAAGCCCCTGCCCTGGAACCATCTCCAGCCCCACCCCAGCCTCAGCCCCAGCCCAGCCCCAGCCCCAGCCCCAGCCCCAGCCAAGCCCCACTCACGGTCCCATCCCTGGCCCCAGCCCAGCCCTGCCCCAGCCACAGCCCTGCACCGAACCCAGCCCCAGCCTGGCCCCAGCCCTGCCCCAGCCCAGCCCTGCACCGAACCGAGACCCAGCCCGGCCCCAGCCCAGCCCCAGTCGCAGCCCTGCCCCAGCCCTGCTCTCAGCCCAGCCCCAGCCCCAGCCCGGCCCCAGTCCTGCCCCAGCCTAGCACCAGCCCCAGTCCAGCCCCACCCTGGACCCAGCCCCAGCCCCAGCCCTGCCCCAGCCCTGTCCCAGCCTAGCCCCAGCCCCAGCCAAGCCCCTGCCCTGTAACCATCCCCAGCCCCATCCCAGCCTCATCCCCAGCCCAGCCCCAGCCCCAGCCCCAGCCCCAGCCAAGCCCCACTCACGGCCCCATCCCCGGCCCCAGACCAGCCCTGCCCCAGCCCCAGCCCTGCACCGAACCCAGCCCCAGCCCGGCCCCAACCCTGCCCCAGCCCCAGCCCTGCCCCAGCCCAGCCCCAGCCCAGCCATAGCCCAGCCCCAGCCCCACCCTCAGCCCCAGCCCAGCTCCAGCCACAGCACTGCCACAGCCCTGGACCCAGCCACAGCCCAGCCCCAGCCCTAGCCCTGCCCCAGTCCCAGCCCTAGCCCAGACCCCGCCCTGGACCCAGCCCCAGCCCCACCCCAGCCTCATCCCCAGCCCAGCCCCAGCCCTGCCCAGCCCAGCCCCAGCCACCGCCCAGCCCCACCCCAGCCTCATCCCCAGCCCAGGCCCAGCCCTGCCCCAGCCCAGCGCAGCCCAAGCCCCATCCCTGCCCCCAGCCCAGCCCCAGCCCCAGCCCTGCCACAGCCCAGCCTCAGCCACCGCCCAGCCCCAGCCCTGGACCCAGCGCCAGCCCCAGCCCTCTCCCAGTCCCCGCCCCAGCCCCAGCCCCAGCCACACCCCCGGCCCCAGCCCCGGCCCCAGCCAAGCCCCACTCACGGCCCCAGCCCCGGCCCCAGCCCCAGCCCTGCCCCAGCTCTGGCCCCAGCCCTGTCCCCAGCCCCGGCCCCTGCCCCAGCCCTAGCCCAGCCCTGCCCCAGCCCAGCCCTACGCACAGCCCAGCTCCAGCCCTGGACCCAGCCCCAGTCGCAGCCCCCGGCCCCAGTCCAGCGCTAGCCCAGCCCCAGCCCCACCCTCAGCCCCAGCCCAGCTCCAGCCACAGCCCAGCCACAGCCCTGGACCCAGCCCCACTCGCAGCCCCGGCCCCAGTCCAGCGCTAGCCCAGCCCCAGCCCCACCCTCAGCCCCAGCCCAGCTCCAGCCACAGCCCAGCCACAGCCCTGGACCCAGCCCCAGCCCGGCCTCAGCCCAGCCCCAGCCCAGCCCTGCCCGGCCCAGCCCCAGCCCAGCCCTAGCCCAGCCCCAGCCCCAACATCAGCCTCAGCCCAGCTCCAGCCACAGCACTGCCACAGCCCTGGACCCAACCACAGCCCAGCCCCAGCCCCAGCCCTGCCCCAGTCCCAGCCCCAGCCCTGGACCCAGCCCCAGCCCTACCCCAGCCTCATCCCCAGCCCAGCCCCAGCCCTGGACCCAGCCTAGCCACAGCCCCAGTCCAGCCCCTGCCCTGGACCCCGTCCCAGCCCCAGCCCAGCCCAAGCCCAGCCCCAGCCACCGCCCAGCCCCAGCCCTACCCCCAGCCCAGCCCGACCACCAGCCCTGCACCAGCCCTGCCCCTGCCCTGGACCCAGCCCTGTCCCCAGCCCCGGCCCCTGCCCCAGCCCCAGCCCTAGCCCAGCCCTGTCCCAGCCCAGCCCTACGCACAGCCCAGCTCCAGCCCTGGACCCAGCCCCACTCACTGCCCCGGCCCCAGCCCAGCCCTAGCCCAGCCACAGCCCTACCCTCAGCCCCAGCCCAGCTCCAGCCACAGCCCAGCCACAGCCCTGGACCCACCCCCAGCCCCACCCCTGGCCCCAGCCCCAGCCCCAGCCCCAGCCCTGCTCCAGTCCTGCCCCAGCCTAGCACCAGCCCCAGTCCAGCCCCACCCTGGACCCAGCCCCAGCCCCAGCCCTGCCCCAGCCCTGCCCCAGCCTAGCCCCAGCCCCAGCCAAGCCCCTGCCCTGGAACCATCCCCAGCCCCATCCCAGCCTCATCCCCAGCCCATCCCCGGCCCCAGCCCAGCCCTGCCCCAGCCCCAGCCCTGCACCGAACCCAGCCCCAGCCCCAGCCCCAGCCCTGCGCCAACCCAGCCCCAGCCCAAGGCCCAGCCTCAAGCCTAGTCCTGCCCCAGCCCTGGCCCCAATCCAGCCCCAGCCCTACCCCTACCTCAGCCCTGCCCCAGCCCTGCCCTGGACCCAGCCCCAGCCCCACCCCACCCTCATCCCCAGCCCAGGCCCAGCCCTGCCCCAGCCCAAGCCCCAGCCCCAGCCCAGCCCCAGCCCTGCACCAGCCTAGCCCCAGCCCCAGCCCCAGCCCTGGCCCCAGCCATGCCCCACTCACGGCCCCAGCCCCGGCCCCAGCCCAGCCCTAGCCCAGCCCTGCCCCAGCCCCAGCCCTGCCCCAGCCTAGCCCCAGCCCCAGGCCAGCCCCCGGCCAGCCCCAGCCCCAGCCCAGCCCCTGCCCTGGACCCAGCCCCAGCCCAGCTCCAGCCACAGCCCAGCCACAGCCCTGGACCCAGCCCCAGCCCCACCCCTGGCCCCGGCCCCAGCCCCAGCCCCAGCCTTGCCCCAGCCTAGCCCCAGCCCCAGCCAAGCCCCTGCCCTGGAACCATCTCCAGCCCCACCCCAGCCTCAGCCCCAGCCCAGCCCCAGCCCCAGCCCCAGCCCCAGCCAAGCCCCACTCACGGTCCCATCCCTGGCCCCAGCCCAGCCCTGCCCCAGCCACAGCCCTGCACCGAACCCAGCCCCAGCCTGGCCCCAGCCCTGCCCCAGCCCAGCCCTGCACCGAACCGAGACCCAGCCCGGCCCCAGCCCAGCCCCAGTCGCAGCCCTGCCCCAGCCCTGCTCTCAGCCCAGCCCCAGCCCCAGCCCGGCCCCAGTCCTGCCCCAGCCTAGCACCAGCCCCAGTCCAGCCCCACCCTGGACCCAGCCCCAGCCCCAGCCCTGCCCCAGCCCTGTCCCAGCCTAGCCCCAGCCCCAGCCAAGCCCCTGCCCTGTAACCATCCCCAGCCCCATCCCAGCCTCATCCCCAGCCCAGCCCCAGCCCCAGCCCCAGCCCCAGCCAAGCCCCACTCACGGCCCCATCCCCGGCCCCAGACCAGCCCTGCCCCAGCCCCAGCCCTGCACCGAACCCAGCCCCAGCCCGGCCCCAACCCTGCCCCAGCCCCAGCCCTGCCCCAGCCCAGCCCCAGCCCAGCCATAGCCCAGCCCCAGCCCCACCCTCAGCCCCAGCCCAGCTCCAGCCACAGCACTGCCACAGCCCTGGACCCAGCCACAGCCCAGCCCCAGCCCTAGCCCTGCCCCAGTCCCAGCCCTAGCCCAGACCCCGCCCTGGACCCAGCCCCAGCCCCACCCCAGCCTCATCCCCAGCCCAGCCCCAGCCCTGCCCAGCCCAGCCCCAGCCACCGCCCAGCCCCACCCCAGCCTCATCCCCAGCCCAGGCCCAGCCCTGCCCCAGCCCAGCGCAGCCCAAGCCCCATCCCTGCCCCCAGCCCAGCCCCAGCCCCAGCCCTGCCACAGCCCAGCCTCAGCCACCGCCCAGCCCCAGCCCTGGACCCAGCCCCAGCCCCAGCCCTCTCCCAGTCCCCGCCCCAGCCCCAGCCCCAGCCACACCCCCGGCCCCAGCCCCGGCCCCAGCCAAGCCCCACTCACGGCCCCAGCCCCGGCCCCAGCCCCAGCCCTGCCCCAGCTCTGGCCCCAGCCCTGTCCCCAGCCCCGGCCCCTGCCCCAGCCCTAGCCCAGCCCTGCCCCAGCCCAGCCCTACGCACAGCCCAGCTCCAGCCCTGGACCCAGCCCCAGTCGCAGCCCCGGCCCCAGTCCAGCGCTAGCCCAGCCCCAGCCCCACCCTCAGCCCCAGCCCAGCTCCAGCCACAGCCCAGCCACAGCCCTGGACCCAGCCCCACTCGCAGCCCCGGCCCCAGTCCAGCGCTAGCCCAGCCCCAGCCCCACCCTCAGCCCCAGCCCAGCTCCAGCCACAGCCCAGCCACAGCCCTGGACCCAGCCCCAGCCCGGCCTCAGCCCAGCCCCAGCCCAGCCCTGCCCGGCCCAGCCCCAGCCCAGCCCTAGCCCAGCCCCAGCCCCAACATCAGCCTCAGCCCACCTCCAGCCACAGCACTGCCACAGCCCTGGACCCAACCACAGCCCAGCCCCAGCCCCAGCCCTGCCCCAGTCCCAGCCCCAGCCCTGGACCCAGCCCCAGCCCTACCCCAGCCTCATCCCCAGCCCAGCCCCAGCCCTGGACCCAGCCTAGCCACAGCCCCAGTCCAGCCCCTGCCCTGGACCCCGTCCCAGCCCCAGCCCAGCCCAAGCCCAGCCCCAGCCACCGCCCAGCCCCAGCCCTACCCCCAGCCCAGCCCGACCACCAGCCCTGCACCAGCCCTGCCCCTGCCCTGGACCCAGCCCTGTCCCCAGCCCCGGCCCCTGCCCCAGCCCCAGCCCTAGCCCAGCCCTGTCCCAGCCCAGCCCTACGCACAGCCCAGCTCCAGCCCTGGACCCAGCCCCACTCACTGCCCCGGCCCCAGCCCAGCCCTAGCCCAGCCCCAGCCCTACCCTCAGCCCCAGCCCAGCTCCAGCCACAGCCCAGCCACAGCCCTGGACCCACCCCCAGCCCCACCCCTGGCCCCAGCCCCAGCCCCAGCCCCAGCCCTGCTCCAGTCCTGCCCCAGCCTAGCACCAGCCCCAGTCCAGCCCCACCCTGGACCCAGCCCCAGCCCCAGCCCTGCCCCAGCCCTGCCCCAGCCTAGCCCCAGCCCCAGCCAAGCCCCTGCCCTGGAACCATCCCCAGCCCCATCCCAGCCTCATCCCCAGCCCATCCCCGGCCCCAGCCCAGCCCTGCCCCAGCCCCAGCCCTGCACCGAACCCAGCCCCAGCCCAGCCCCAGCCCTGCCCCAGCCCAGCCCCAGCCCCAGCCCCACACTCGGCCCCAGCCCAGCCCCTGCCCCAGCCCTGCCCCAGCCCAGCCCTATCCCAGCTCCAGCCACACCCTCAGCCCCAGCCCTGCCCCAGCCCAGCTCCACCCACAGCCCAGCCCCACCCCTGGACCCATCCCCAGCCCCAGCCCCAGCCCCAGCCCCAGCCCAGCCACAGCCACAGCCCCAGCCCTGCCCCAGCCCAGCCCTACCCACAGCCCAGCCCCAGCCCTGCCCCAGCCCAGCCCTGCCCTCAGCCCAGCCCCAGCCCCAGCCTGGCCCCAGTCCTGCCCCGGCCTAGCACCAGCCCCAGTCCAGCCCCTGCCCTGGACCCAGTCCCAGCCCCAGCCCAGCCCCAGCCCCAGTCCAGCCCCTGCCCTGGACCCAGTCCCAGCCCCAGCCCAGCCCCAGCCCAGCCCCAGCCACCGCCCAGCCCCAGCCCTGCCCCCAGCCCAGCCCCAGCCCCACCCTGGACCCAGCCCCAGCCCCAGCCCTGCCCCAGCCCTGCCCCAGCCTAGCCCCAGCCCTGCCCCAGCCAAGCCCCTGCCCCGGCCCAGCCCCGGCCCCAGCCCCAGCCAAGCCCCACTCACGGCCCCAACCCCGGCCGCAGCCCCAGCCCTGCCCCAGCCCTGCCCCAGCCTAGCCCCAGCCCCAGCCAAGCCCCTGCCCCGGCCCAGCCCCAGCCCCAGCCCCAGCCCCAGCCAAGCCCCACTCACGGCCCCATCCCCGGCCCCAGCCCAGCCCTGCCCCAGCCCCTGCCCTGCACCGCACCCAGCCCCAGCCCGGCCTCAGCCCTGCCCCAGCCCAGCCCTGCCCCGGCCCAGCCCCAGCCCAGCCCTAGCCCAGCCCCAGCCCCACCCTCAGCCTCAGCCCAGCTCCAGCCACAGCACTGCCACGGCCCTGGACCCAACCACAGCCCAGCCCCAGCCCCAGCCCTGCCCCAGTCCCAGCCCCAGCCCTGGACCCAGCCCCAGCCCTACCCCAGCCTCATCCCCAGCCCAGCCCCAGCCCTGGACCCAGCCTAGCCACAGCCCCAGTCCAGCCCCTGCCCTGGACCCAGTCCCAGCCCCAGCCCAGCCCAAGCCCAGCCCCAGCCACCGCCCAGCCCCAGCCCTACCCCCAGCCCAGCCCGACCACCAGCCCTGCACCAGCCCTGCCCCAGCCCCAGCCCTAGCCCAGCCCTGTCCCAGCCCAGCCCTACGCACAGCCCAGCTCCAGCCCTGGACCCAGCCCCACTCGCAGCCCCGGCCCCAGCCCAGCCCTAGCCCAGCCCCAGCCCCACCCTCAGCCCCAGCCCAGCTCCAGCCACAGCCCAGCCACAGCCCTGGACCCAGCCCCAGCCCCAGCCCCAGCCCGAGCCCTGCCCCAGTCCTGCCCCAGCCTAGCACCAGCCCCAGTCCAGCCCCACCCTGGACCCAGCCCCAGCCCCAGCCCTGCCCCAGCCCTGCCCCAGCCTAGCCCCAGCCCCAGCCAAGCCCCTGCCCTGGAACCATCCCCAGCCCCACCCCAGCCTCATCCCCAGCCCATCCCCGGCCCCAGCCCAGCCCAGCCCCAGCCGTGCCCCAGCCCAGCCCTGCACCGAACCCAGCCCCAGCCCGGCCCCAGCCCTGCCCCAGCCCCAGCCCTGCCCCAGCCCAGCCACAGCCACAGCCCAGCCCCAGCCCTGGACCCAGCCCCACTCGCAGCCCCGGCCCCAGCCCAGCCCTAGCCCAGCCCCATCCCCACCCTCAGCTCCAGCCCAGCCCCATCACCAGCCCAGCCCCAGCCCCGGCCCGGCCCCAGTCCTGCCCCAGCCTAGCACCAGCCCCAGTCCAGCCCCACCCTGGCTCCAGCCCCAGCCCCTGCCCAAGGCCCAGCCTCAAGCCTAGTCCTGCCCCAGCCCTGGCCCCAGCCCTGTCCGCAGCCCCAGCCCCAGCCCCAGACCTGCGCCAACCCAGCCCCTGCCCAAGGCCCAGCCTCAAGCCTAGTCCTGCCCCAGCCTGGCCCCAGTCCTGCCCCAGCCCAGCCCTGCACCGAACCGAGCCCCAGCCCGGCCCCAGCCCAGCCCCAGTCGCAGCCCTGCCCCAGCCCTGCTCTCAGCCCAGCCCCAGCCCCAGCCCGGCCCCAGTCCTGCCCCAGCCTAGCACCAGCCCCAGTCCAGCCCCACCCTGGACCCAGCCCCAGCCCTGCCCCAGCCCTGTCCCAGCCTAGCCCCAGCACCAGCCAAGCCCCTGCCCTGTAACCATCCCCAGCCCCATCCCAGCCTCATCCCCAGCCCAGCCCCAGCCCCAGCCCCAGCCAATCCCCACTCACGGCCCCATCCCCGGACCCAGCCCAGCCCTGCCCCAGCCCCAGCCCTGCACCGAACCCAGCCCCAGCCCGGCCCCAACCCTGCCCCAGCCCAGCCCTGCCCCGGACCAGCCCCAGCCCAGCCCTAGCCCAGCCCCAGCCCCACCCTCAGCCCCAGCCCAGCTCCAGCCACAGCACTGCCACAGCCCTGGACCCAGCCACAGCCCAGCCCCAGCCCCAGCCCTGCCCCAGTCCCAGCCCCAGCCCAGCCCCCGCCCTGGACCCAGCCCCAGCCCCACCCCAGCCTCATCCCCAGCCCAGCCCCAGCCCTGTCCCCAGCCTAGCCCCAGCCCCAGTCCAGCCCCTGCCCTGGACCCAGTCCCAGCCCCAGCCCAGTCCAAGCCCAGCCCCAGCCACCGCCCAGCCCCAGCCCTACCCCCAGCCCAGCCCGACACCCAGCCCTGCACCAGCCCTGCCCCTGCCCTGGACCCAGCCCCAGCCCCACCCCAGCCTCATCCCCAGCCCAGGCCCAGCCCTGCCCCAGCCCAGCGCAGCCCAAGCCCCATCCCTGCCCCCAGCCCAGCCCCAGCCCCAGCCCTGCCACAGCCCAGCCTCAGCCACCGCCCAGCCCCAGCCCTGGACCCAGCCGCAGCCCCAGCCCCAGCCCCAGCCCCAGCCCTGCCCCAGCTCTGGCCCCAGCCCTGTCCCCAGCCCCGGCCCCTGCCCCAGCCCCAGCCCTAGCCCAGCCCTGCCCCAGCCCAGCCCTACGCACAGCCCAGCTCCAGCCCTGGACCCAGTCCCAGTCGCAGCCCCGGCCCCAGTCCAGCGCTAGCCCAGCCCCAGCCCCACCCTCAGCCCCAGCCCAGCTCCAGCCACAGCCCAGCCACAGCCCTGGACCCAGCCCCAGCCCGTGCCCCTGCCCCAGTCCCAGTCCTGCCACAGCCCAGCCCCCAGCCCCAGCCCTGCCCTCAGCCTAGCCCCAGACCCAGCCTCGCACCAGCCCTATCCCCAGCCCCAGGCCCAGCCCCAGCCCCAGCCCCAGCCCTGCCCCAGCCGCAGCCCCATGCCTGACGTGAGCCCGGCCCCAGCCCTGGCTCTTGCCCCAGCCCTGGCTCCATCCCCAGCCCCAGCCCTGCCCATGCCTTGTTTCCAGCCCCAGCCCCAGCCCTGCGCCAACCCAGCCCCAGCCCAAGGCCCAGCCTCAAGCCTAGTCCTGCCCCAGCCCTGGCCCCAATCCAGCCCCAGCCCTACACCTACCTCAGCCCTGCCCCAGCCCTGCCCTGGACCCAGCCCCAGCCCCACCCCACCCTCATCCCCAGCCCAGGCCCAGCCCTGCCCCAGCCCAAGCCCCAGCCCCAGCCCTGCCCCAGCCTAGGTCCAGCCCCAGGCAAGCCCCAGGCCAGCCCCAGCCCCAGGCCAGCCCCTGCCCTGGACCCAGCCCCAGCCCAGCTCCAGCCCCACCCCAGCCACAGCCCTGGACCCAGCCCCAGCCCCACCCCTGGCCCCAGCCCCAGCCCCAGCCCTGCCCCAGCCTAGCCCCAGCCCCAGCCAAGCCCCTGCCCTGGAACCATCCCCAGCCCCACACCAGCCTCATCCCCAGCCCCACCCCAGCCTCATCCCCAGCCCAGCCCCAGCCCCAGCCCCAGCCCCAGCCAAGCCCCACTCACGGTCCCATCCCTGGCCCCAGCCCAGCCCTGCCCCAGCCCCAGCCCTGCACCGAACCCAGCCCCAGCCTGGCCCCAGCCCTGCCCCAGCCCAGCCCTGCACCGAACCGAGACCCAGCCCGGCCCCAGCCCAGCCCCAGTCGCAGCCCTGCCCCAGCCCTGCTCTCAGCCCAGCCCCAGCCCCAGCCCGGCCCCAGTCCTGCCCCAGCCTAGCACCAGCCCCAGTCCAGCCCCACCCTGGACCCAGCCCCAGCCCCAGCCCTGCCCCAGCCCTGTCCCAGCCTAGCCCCAGCCCCAGCCAAGCCCCTGCCCTATAACCATCCCCAGCCCCATCCCAGCCTCATCCCCAGCCCAGCCCCAGCCCAGCCCCAGCCCCAGTCCAGCCCCTGCCCTGGACCCAGTCCCAGCCCCAACCCAGCCCCAGCCCAGCCTCAGCCACCGCCCAGCCCCAGCCCTGCCCCCAGTCCAGCCCCAGCCCCACCCTGGACCCAGCCCCAGCCCCACCCCAGCCTCATCCCCAGCCCAGCCCCAGCCCTGTCCCCAGCCTAGCCCCAGCCCCAGTCCAGCCCCTGCCCTGGACCCAGTCCCAGCCCCAGCCCAGCCCAAGCCCAGCCCCAGCCACCGCCCAGCCCCAGCCCTACCCCCAGCCCAGCCCGACCCCCAGCCCTGCACCAGCCCTGCCCCTGCCCTGGACCCAGCCCCAGCCCCACCCCAGCCTCATCCCCAGCCCAGGCCCAGCCCTGCCCCAGCCCAGCGCAGCCCAAGCCCCATCCCTGCCCCCAGCCCAGCTCCAGCCCCAGCCCTGCAAAGCCCAGCCCCAGCCACCGCCCAGCCCCACCCCAGCCTCATCCCCAGCCCAGGCCCAGCCCTGCCCCAGCCCAGCGCAGCCCAAGCCCCATCCCTGCCCCCAGCCCAGCCCCAGCCCCAGCCCTGCCACAGCCCAGCCTCAGCCACCGCCCAGCCCCAGCCCTGGACCCAGCCCCAGCTCCAGCCCTCTCCCAGTCCCCACCCCAGCCCCAGCCCCAGCCACACCCGCGGCCCCAGCCCCGGCCCCAGCCAAGCCCCACTCACGGCCCCAGCCCCGGCCCCACCCCAGCCTCATCCCCAGCCCAGGCCCAGCCCGGCCCCAGCCCAAGCCCCACCCCAGCCCAGCCCCAGCACTGCCCCAGCCTAGCCCCAGCCCCAGCCCAGCCCCTGCCCTGGACCCAGCCCCAGCCCCACCCCAGCCTCAATCCCAGCCCAGCCCCAGCCCTGCCGCAGCCCCAGCCCTGCACCGAACCCAGCCCCAGCCTGGCCCCAGCCCTACCCCAGCTCTGGCCCCAGCCCTGTCCCCAGCGCCGGCCCCTGTCCCAGCCCCAGCCCTAGCCCAGCCCTGCCCTCAGCCCCAGCCCCAACCCCAGCTCCACCCTCGGCCCCAGCCCAGCCCCTGCCCCAGCCCTGCCCTGGCCCAGCCCCAGCCCTACCCAGCCCCTGCCCTGGACCCAGCCCAGCCCAGCCACAGCCCAGCCGCAGCCCTGGACCCAGCCCCAGTCGCAGCCCCCGGCCCAGCCCTGCCCTAGCCCAGCCCCAGCCCCACCCTCAGCCCCAGCCCCAGCCCCAGCCCTGTCCCAGCCCCAGCCCTAGTTCAGCCCTGCCCTGCCCCAGTCCCAGCCCCAACCCCGGCCTCAGCCCAGCTCTAACCTAGCCCTGCCCCAGCCCCAGCCCCAGCCCAACCCCAGCCCCAGACCTGCCCCAGCCCAACCCCAGCCCCAGCCCAGCCCCCAGCCCCGGCCCTACCCCTGCCCAGTCCCGGTCCATGCCCAGCCCCAGCCCTGCCCCACCCTCGTCCCCAGCCCAGCCCCTGCCCCGGCCCTACCCCTGCCCAGTCCCGGTCCATGCCCAGCCCCAGCCCTGGCCAGCCCCAGCCCCAGCCCTAGCCCTGCCCTGGACCCAGCCCCAGCCCCACCCCAGCCTCATCCCATGCCCATCCCCATCCCTGCCCCCAGCCCAGCCCCAGCCCCAGCCCTGCCCCATCCCAGCCCCAGCCCCAGCCCCAGCCGCAGCCCTGCCCCAGTCCCTGCCCCACCCAGTCCTGGTCCCAGCAAAGCCACAGGCCAGCCCCAGCACTGCCCCAGCCCAGCCCCAGCCCCAGCCCAGCCCCAGCCCTGGACCCAGCCACAGGCCCACCCCTGGCCCCAGCCCCAGCCCCAGCCCCAGCCCCAGCCCCACCCCTGGTCCCAGCCCCAGCCCCTGCCCTGGACCCAGTCCCAGCCCCAGCCCAGCCCCAGCCCTGCCCCAGCCTAGACCCAGCCCCAGCCCCAGCCCCAGCCCCAGCCCCGGCCCCAGCCCTGCCCCAGCTCTGGCCCCAGCCCTGTCCCCAGCCCCAGACCCTGTCCCTGCCCCAGCCCTAGCCCAGCCCTGCCCTCAGCCACAGCCCCAGCCCCAGCCCCACACTCGGCCCCAGCCCAGCCTCTGCCCCAGCCCTGCCCCAGCCCAGCCCTATCCCAGCCCCAGCCCCACCCTCAGCCCCAGCCCAGCTGCAGCCCCAGCCCAGCCCCAGCCCTGGACCCAGCCCCAGCCCAGCCCCAGCCCCAGCCCCAGCCCCAGCCCTGCCCCAGCCCAGCTCCACCCACAGCCCAGCCCCAACCCTGGACCCATCCCCAGCCCCAGGCCCAGCCCCAGCCCCAGCCCAGCCACAGACACAGCCCCAGCCCTGCCCCAGCCCAGCCCTACCCACAGCCCAGCCCCAGCCCTGCCCCAGCCCCAGCCCAAGACCCAGCCCCATCCCCATCCCTGCCCCCAGCCCTGCCCCAGCCCCAGCCCAAGACCCAGCCCCATCCCCATCCCTGCCCCCAGTCCAGCCCCAGCCCCAGCCCTGCCCCATCCCAGCCCCAGCCCCAGCCCCAGCCGCAGCCCTGCCCCATTCCCTGCCCCACCCAGTCCTGGTCCCAGCAAAGCCACAGGCCAGCCCCAGCACTGCCCCAGCCCAGCCACAGCCCCAGCCCAGCCCCAGCCCTGGACCCAGCCACAGACCCACCCCTGGTCCCAGCCCCAGCCCCTGCCCTGGACCCAGTCCCAGCCCCAGCCCAGCCCCAGCCCTGCCCCAGCCTAGACCCAGCCCCAGCCCCAGCCCCAGCCCCGGCCCCAGCCCTGCCCCAGCTCTGGCCCCAGCCCTGTCCCCAGCCCCGGACCCTGTCCCTGCCCCAGCCCTAGCCAAGCCCTGCCCTCAGCCCCAGCCCCAGCCCCAGCCCCACACTCGGCCCCAGCCCAGCCCCTGCCCCAGCCCTGCCCCAGCCCAGCCGCAGCCCCAGCCCAGCCCCAGCCCTGGACCCAGCCCCAGCCCAGCCCCAGCCCCAGCCCTGCCCCAGCCCAGCTCCACCCACAGCCCAGCCCCACCCCTGGACCCAGCCCCAGCCCCAGCCCCAGCCCCAGCCCCAGCCCAGCCACAGCCACAGCCCCAGCCCTGTCCCCAGCCCCGGACCCTGTCCCTGCCCCAGCCCTAGCCAAGCCCTGCCCTCAGCCCCAGCCCCAGCCCCAGCCCCACACTCGGCCCCAGCCCAGCCCCTGCCCCAGCCCTGCCCCAGCCCAGCCGCAGCCCCAGCCCAGCCCCAGCCCTGGACCCAGCCCCAGCCCAGCCCCAGCCCCAGCCCTGCCCCAGCCCAGCTCCACCCACAGCCCAGCCCCACCCCTGGACCCATCCCCAGCCCCAGCCCCAGCCCCAGCCCAGCCACAGCCACAGCCCCAGCCCTGTCCCAGCCCAGCCTTACCCACAGCCCAGCCCCAGCCCTGCCCCAGCCCAGCCCTGCCCTCAGCCCAGCCCCAGCCCCAGCCTGGCCCCAGTCCTGCCCCAGCCTAGCACCAGCCCCAGTCCAGCCCCTGCCCTGGACCCAGTCCCAGCCCCAGCCCAGCCCCAGCCCCAGTCCAGCCCCTGCCCTGGACCCAGTCCCAGCCCCAGCCCAGCCCCAGCCCCAGTCCAGCCCCTGCCCTGGACCCAGTCCCAGCCCCAGCCCAGCCCCAGCCCAGCCCCAGCCACCGCCCAGTCCCAGCCCTGCCCCCAGTCCAGCCCCAGCCCCACCCTGGACCCAGCCCCAGCCCCAGCGCTGCCCCAGCCCTGCCCCAGCCTAGCCCCAGCCCCAGCCCCAGCCATGCCCCTGCCCCGGCCCAGCCCCAGCCCCAGCCCCAGCCCCAGCCAAGCCCCACTCACGACCCCAACCCCGGCCCCAGCCCCAGCCCTGCCCCAGCCCTGCCCCAGCCCCAGCCCCAGCCCCAGCCAAGCCCCACTCACGGCCCCATCCCCGGCCCCAGCCCAGCCCTGCCCCAGCCCCAGCCCTGCCCCGGCCCAGCCCCAGCCCAGCCGTAGCCCAGCCCCAGCCCCACCCTCAGCCTCAGCCCAGCTCCAGCCACAGCACTGCCACAGCCCTGGACCCAACCACAGCCCAGCCCCAGCCCCAGCCCTGCCCCAGCCCTGGACCCAGCCTAGCCACAGCCCCAGTCCAGCCCCTGCCCTGGACCCAGTCCCAGCCCCAGCCCAGCCCAAGCCCAGCCCCAGCCACCGCCCAGCCCCACCCCTACCCCCAGCCCAGTCCGACCACCAGCCCTGCACCAGCCCTGCCCCTGCCCTGGACCCAGCCCTGGACCCAGCCCCAGCCCTACCCCAGCCTCATCCCCAGCCCAGCCCCAGCCCTGGACCCAGCCTAGCCAGAGCCCCAGTCCAGCCCCTGCCCTGGACCCAGTCCCAGCCCCAGCCCAGCCCAAGCCCAGCCCCAGCCACCGCCCAGCCCCAGCCCTACCCCCAGCCCAGCCCGACCACCAGCCCTGCACCAGCCCTGCCCCTGCCCTGGACCCAGCCCTGTCCCCAGCCCCGGCCCCTGCCCCAGCCCCAGCCCTAGCCCAGCCCTGTCCCAGCCCAGCGCTACGCACAGCCCAGCTCCAGCCCTGGACCCAGCCCCACTCGCAGCCCCGGCCCCAGCCCAGCCCTAGCCCAGCCCCAGCCCCACCCTCAGCCCCAGCCCAGATCCAGCCACAGCCCAGCCACAGCCCTGGACCCAGCCCCAGCCCCACCCCTGGCCCCAGCCCCAGCCCCAGCCCCAGCCCTGCCCCAGTCCTGCCCCAGCCTAGCACCAGCCCCAGTCCAGCTTCACCCTGAACCCAGCCCCAGCCCCAGCCCTGCCCCAGCCCTGCCCCAGCCTAGCCCCAGCCCCAGCCAAGCCCCTGCCCTGGAACCATCCCCAGCCCCATCCCAGCCTCATCCCCAGCCCATCCCCGGCCCCAGCCCAGCCCTGCCCCAGCCCCAGCCCTGCACCGAACCCAGCCCCAGCCCAGCCCCAGCCCTGCCTCAGCCCAGCCCCAGCCACAGCCCAGCCCCAGCCCTGGACCCAGACCCAGTCGCAGCCCTGGCCCCAGCCCAGCCCTAGCCCAGCCCCATCCCCACCCTCAGCTCCAGCCCAGCTCCAGCCACAGCCCAGCCACAGCCCTGGACCCAGCCCCAGCCCAGCCCCCATCACCAGCCCAGCCCCAGCCCCGGCCCGGCCCCAGTCCTGCCCCAGCCTAGCACCAGCCCCAGTCCAGCCCCACCCTGGACCCAGCCCCAGCCCCAGCCAAGCCCCTGCCCTGGAACCATCCCCAGCCCCACCCCAGTCTCATCCCCAGCCCAGACCCAGCCCCAGCCCCAGCCCCAGCCCTGCCCTAGCCCAGCCCCAGCCACCGCCCAGCCCCAGCCCTGCCCCAGCCCCAGCCTGGCCCCAGTCCTGCCCCAGCCTAGCACCAGCCCCAGTCCAGCCCCTGCCCTGGACCCAGTCCCAGCCCCAGCCCAGCCCCAGCCCCAGTCCAGCCCCTGCCCTGGACCCAGTCCCAGCCCCAGCCCAGCCCCAGCCCAGCCCCAGCCACCGCCCTGCCCCAGCCCTGCCCCCAGCCCAGCCCCAGCCCCACCCTGGACCCAGCCCCAGCCCCAGCCCTGCCCCAGCCCTGCCCTAGCCTAGCCCCAGCCCCAGCCAAGCCCCAATCACGGCCCCATCCCCGGCCCCAGCCCAGCCATGCCCCAGCCCCAGCCCTGCACCGAACCCAGCCCCAGCCCGGCCCCAACCCTGCCCCAGCCCAGCCCTGCCCCGGACCAGCCCCAGCCCAGCCCTAGCCCAGCCCCAACCCCACCCTCAGCCCCAGCCCAGCTCCAGCCACAGCACTGCCACGGCCCTGGACCCAGCCACAGCCCAGCCCCAGCCCCAGCCCTGCCCCAGCCCCATCCCCATCCCTGCCCCCAGCCCAGCCCCAGCCCCAGCCCTGCCCCCAGCCCAGCCCCAGCCCCAGCCCCAGCCGCAGCCGTGCCCCATTCCCTGCCCCACCCAGTCCTGGTCCCAGCAAAGCCACAGGCCAGCCCCAGCACTGCCCCAGCCCAGCCCCAGCCCCAGCCCAGCCCCAGCCCTGGACCCAGCCACAGACCCACCCCTGGCCCCAGCCCCAGCCCCAGCCCCAGCCCCAGCCCCACCCCTGGTCCCAGCCCCAGCCCCTGCCCTGGACCCGGTCCCAGCCCCAGCCCAGCCACAGCCCTGCCCCAGCCTAGACCCAGCCCCAGCCCCAGCCCCAGCCCCGGCCCCAGCCCTGCCCCAGCTCTGGCCCCAGCCCTGTCCCCAGCCCCAGACCCTGTCCCTGCCCCAGCCAAGCCCCTGCCCCGGCCCAGCCCCAGCCCCAGCCCCAGCCAAGCCCCACTCACGGCCCCATCCCCGGCCCCAGCCCAGCCCTGCCCCAGCCCCAGCCCTGCACTGAACCCAGCCCCAGCCCGGCCTCAGCCCTGCCCCAGCCCAGCCCTGCCCCGGCCCAGCCCCAGCCCAGCCCTAGCCCAGCCCCAGCCCCACCCTCAGCCTCAGCCCAGCTCCAGCCACAGCACTGCCACAGCCCTGGACCCAACCACAGCCCAGCCCCAGCCCCAGCCCTGCCCCAGCCCTGGACCCAGCCTAGCCACAGCCCCAGTCCAGCCCCTGCCCTGGACCCAGTCCCAGCCCCAGCCCAGCCCAAGCCCAGCCCCAGCCACCGCCCAGCCCCAGCCCTACCCCCAGCCCAGCCCGACCACCAGCCCTGCACCAGCCCTGCCCCTGCCCTGGACCCAGCCCTGTCCCCAGCCCCGGCCCCTGCCCCAGCCCCAGCCCTAGCCCAGCCCTGCCCCAGCCCAGCCCCTACGCACAGCCCAGCTCCAGCCCTGGACCCAGCCCCACTCGCAGCCCCGGCCCCAGCCCAGCCCTAGCCCAGCCCCAGCCCCACCCTCAGCCCCAGCCCAGCTCCAGCCACAGCACAGCCACAGCCCTGGACCCAGTCCCACCCCAGCCCAGCCCCAGGCCAGCCCCAGCCAATGCCCAGGCCCAGTCCTGCCCCCAGCCCAGCCCCAGCCCCACCCTGGAATCAGCCCCAGCCCCAGCCCTGCCCCAGCCCTGCCCTCAGCCAAGCCCCAGACCCAGCCTCGCACCAGACCTGTCCCCAGCCCCAGCCCGGCCCCAGTCCTGCCCCAGCCCCGGACCTTGGACCCAGCCCCAGCCCCACCCCAGCCTCATCCCCAGACCAGGCCCAACCCTGCCCCAGCCCCGGCCCCACCCCCGGCCCCAGCCCTGGCCCCAGCCAATCCCCACTCACGGCCCCAGCCCAGCCCTAGCCCAGCTCCAGCCCCAGCCCCAGCCCTGCCCCGGCCCAGCCCCAGCTCCAGCCACAGCCCAGCCACAGCCCTGGACCCAGCCCCAGCCCCAGCCCTGCCCTGGAACCAGCCCCAGCCCCAGCCTGGCCCCATCCCTGCCCTAGCTCCAGCCCTAGCCCTGTCCCCAGCCTCGGCCCGTGCCCCTGCCCCAGTCCCAGTCCTGCCCCATCCCAGCCCCCAGCCCCAGCCCTGCCCTCAGCCCAGCCCCAGCCCTGGCTCCTGCCCCAGCCCTGGCTCCAGCTCCAGCCCCACCCTCGCCACCAGCCCAGCCCCAGCCCCAACCTTGGCCCCAGCCCAGCCCCAGTTCAAGCCCTGCCCCTGCCCCGGCCCCAGACCCAGCCCCAGACTCGGCCCCAGCCCAGCCCCAGGCCTAGCCCTGTGCCAGCCCTACCCCAGCCCAGCCCTGGTCCCAGCCTAGCCAAAGCCCTGGCCCAGCCCCAGCCCAAACCCCATCCTTGCCCCCAGCCCAGCCCTAGCCCTGCCCCAGTCCCAGCCCCAGCCCAGCCCCAGCCCTGGACCCAGCCCCAGCCCCACCCCAGCCTCATCCCCAGCCAAGGCCCAGCCCTGCCCCAGCCCCAGCCCAGCTCCAGCCACGCCCCAGCCACAGCCCTGGACCCAGCCCCAGCCCCACCCCCTGGCCCCAGCCCCAGCCCCAGCCCCAGCCCTGCCCCAGCCCTGCCCCAGCCTAGCCCCAGCCCCAGCCAAGCCCCTGCCCCGGCCCAGCCCCAGCCCCAGCCCCAGCCCCAGCCAAGCCCCACTCACGGCCCCATCCCCGGCCCCAGCACAGCCCTGCCCCAGCCCCAGCCCTGCACCGAACCCAGCCCCAGCCCGGCCCCAACCCTGCCCCAGCCCAGCCCTGCCCCGGACCAGCCCCAGCCCAGCCCTAGCCCAGTCCCAGCCCCAACCCCGGCCTCAGCCCAGCTCTAACCTAGCCCTGCCCCAGCCCCAGCCCCAGCCCAACCCCAGCCCCAGACCTGCCCCAGCCCAACCCCAGCCCCAGCCCAGCCCCGGCCCTACCCCTGCCCAGTCCCGGTCCATGCCCAGCCCCAGCCCTGCCCCACCCTCGTCCCCAGCCCAGCCCCTGCCCCAGCCCTACCCCTGCCCACTCCCGGTCCATGTCCAGCCCGAGCCCTGCCAGCCCCAGCCCCAGCCCTAGCCCTGCCCCGGCCCAGCCCCAGCCCAGCCCTAGCCCAGCCCCAGCCCCACCCTCAGCCTCAGCCCAGCTCCAGCCACAGCACTGCCACAGCCCTGGACCCAACCACAGCCCAGCCCCAGCCCCAGCCCTGCCCCAGCCCTGGACCCAGCCTAGCCACAGCCCCAGTCCAGCCCCTGCCCTGGACCCAGTCCCAGCCCCAGCCCAGCCCAAGCCCAGCCCCAGCCACCGCCCAGCCCCAGCCCTACCCCCAGCCCAGCCCGACCACCAGCCCCTGCACCAGCCCTGCCCCTGCCCTGGACCCAGCCCTGTCCCCAGCCCCGGCCCCTGCCCCAGCCCCAGCCCTAGCCCAGCCCTGCCCCAGCCCAGCCCTACGCACAGCCCAGCTCCAGCCCTGGACCCAGCCCCACTCGCAGCCCCGGCCCCAGCCCAGCCCTAGCCCAGCCCCAGCCCCACCCTCAGCCCCAGCCCAGCTCCAGCCACAGCACAGCCACAGCCCTGGACCCAGTCCCACCCCAGCCCAGCCCCAGGCCAGCCCCAGCCAATGCCCAGGCCCAGTCCTGCCCCCAGCCCAGCCCCAGCCCCCACCCTGGAATCAGCCCCAGCCCCAGCCCTGCCCCAGCCCTGCCCTCAGCCAAGCCCCAGACCCAGCCTCGCACCAGACTGTCCCCAGCCCCAGCCCGGCCCCAGTCCTGCCCCAGCCCCGGACCTTGGACCCAGCCCCAGCCCCACCCCAGCCTCATCCCCAGCCCAGGCCCAGCCCTGCCCCAGCCCCGGCCCCACCCCCGGCCCCAGCCCTGGCCCCAGCCAATCCCCACTCACGGCCCCAGCCCAGCCCTAGCCCAGCTCCAGCCCCAGCCCCAGCCCTGCCCCGGCCCAGCCCCAGCTCCAGCCACAGCCCAGCCACAGCCCTGGACCCAGCCCCAGCCCCAGCCCTGCCCTGGAACCAGCCCCAGCCCCAGCCTGGCCCCATCCCTGCCCTAGCTCCAGCCCTAGCCCTGTCCCCAGCCTCGGCCCGTGCCCCTGCCCCAGTCCCAGTCCTGCCCCATCCCAGCCCCCAGCCCCAGCCCTGCCCTCAGCCCAGCCCCAGCCCTGGCTCCTGCCCCAGCCCTGGCTCCAGCTCCAGCCCCACCCTCGCCACCCAGCCCAGCCCCAGCCCCAACCTTGGCCCCAGCCCAGCCCCAGTTCAAGCCCTGCCCCTGCCCCGGCCCCAGACCCAGCCCCAGACTCGGCCCCAGCCCAGCCCCAGGCCTAGCCCTGTGCCAGCCCTACCCCAGCCCAGCCCTGGTCCCAGCCTAGCCAAAGCCCTGGCCCAGCCCCAGCCCAAACCCCATCCTTGCCCCCAGCCCAGCCCTAGCCCTGCCCCAGTCCCAGCCCCAGCCCAGCCCCAGCCCTGGACCCAGCCCCAGCCCCCACCCCAGCCTCATCCCCAGCCAAGGCCCAGCCCCTGCCCCAGCCCCAGCCCAGCTCCAGCCACGCCCCAGCCACAGCCCTGGACCCAGCCCCAGCCCCACCCCTGGCCCCAGCCCCAGCCCCAGCCCCAGCCCTGCCCCAGCCCTGCCCCAGCCTAGCCCCAGCCCCAGCCAAGCCCCTGCCCCGGCCCAGCCCCAGCCCCAGCCCCCAGCCCCAGCCAAGCCCCACTCACGGCCCCATCCCCGGCCCCAGCACAGCCCTGCCCCAGCCCCAGCCCTGCACCGAACCCAGCCCCAGCCCGGCCCCAACCCTGCCCCAGCCCAGCCCTGCCCCGGACCAGCCCCAGCCCAGCCCTAGCCCAGCCCCAGCCCCACCCTCAGCCCCAGCCCAGCTCCAGCCACAGCACTGCCACGGCCCTGGACCCAGCCACAGCCCAGCCCCAGCCCCAGCCCTGCCCCATCCCCATCCCCATCCCTGCCCCCAGCCCAGCCCCAGCCCCAGCCCTGCCCCCAGCCCAGCCCCAGCCCCAGCCCCAGCCGCAGCCGTGCCCCATTCCCTGCCCCACCCAGTCCTGGTCCCAGCAAAGCCACAGGCCAGCCCCAGCACTGCCCCAGCCCAGCCCCAGCCCCAGCCCAGCCCCAGCCCTGGACCCAGCCACAGACCCACCCCTGGCCCCAGCCCCAGCCCCAGCCCCCAGCCCCACCCCTGGTCCCAGCCCCAGCCCCTGCCCTGGACCCGGTCCCAGCCCCAGCCCAGCCCCAGCCCTGCCCCAGCCTAGACCCAGCCCCAGCCCCAGCCCCGGCCCCAGCCCTGCCCCAGCTCTGGCCCCAGCCCTGTCCCCAGCCCCGGACCCTGTCCCTGCCCCAGCCCTAGCCCAGCCCTGCCCTCAGCCCCAGCCCCAGCCCCAGCCCCACACTCGGCCCCAGCCCAGCCCCTGCCCCAGCCCTGCCCCAGCCCATCCCCAGCCCCACCCTCAGCCCCAGCCCCAGCCCCAGCCACACCCTCAGCCCCAGCCCAGCCGCAGCCCCAGCCCAGCCCCAGCCCTGGACCCAGCCCCAGCCCAGCCCCAGCCCCAGCCCCACCCTCGCCACCAGCCCTGCCCCAGCCCAGCCCCAGACCCAAGCTTGGCTCCAGCCCCAGCCCAGCCACAGCCACAGCCCCAGCCCTGCCCCAGCCCCAGCCCTACCCACAGCCCAGCCCCAGCCCTGTCCCAGCCACGCCCCTGCCCCGGCCCCAGCCCCGGCCCCAGACTCGGCCCCAGCCCAGCCCCAGGCCTAGCCCTGTCCCAGTCCCCGCCCCAGACCCAGCCCCAGCCCCAGCCCTGTGCCAGCCTTACCCCAGCCCAGCCCCGGTCCCAGCCTAGCCAAAGCCCTGGCCCAGCCCCAGCCCAAACCCCATCCTTGCCCCCAGCCCAGCCCTAGCCCAGCCCCAGCCCCACCCCAGCCTCATCCCCAGCCCAGGCCCAGCCCTGCCCCAGCCAAAGCCCCAGCCCCAGCCCCAGCCCCAGCCCCAGCCCCACCCCAGCCTCATCCCCAGCCCAGGCCCAGCCCTGCCCCAGCCAATGCCCCAGCCCCCAGCCCAGCCCCAGCCCTGCCCCAGCCTAGCCCCAGCCCTAGCCCAGCCCTGCCCTCAGCCCTAGCCCCGGCCCCAGCCCCAGCCTGGCCCCAGCCTTGCCCCAGCTCTGGCCCCAGCCCTGTCCCCAGCCCCGGCCCCTGCCCCAGCCCCAGCCCTAGCCCAGCCCTGCCCTCAGCCCCAGCCCCAGCCGCAGCCCCACCCTCGGCCCCAGCCCAGCCCCTGCCCCAGCCTTGCCCTGGCCCAGCCCTGCCCTGGCCCAGCCCCAGACCCTGCCCAGCCCCTGCCCTGGACCCAGCCCAGCCCAGCCCCAGCTCCAGCCCCAGCCCTGCCCACCCCAGCCACAGCCACAGCCCAGCTGCAGCCCTGGACTTAGCCCCAGTCGCAGCCCCGGGCCCAGACCTGCCCTAGCCCAGCCCCAGCCCCAGCCCTGTCCCAGCCCCAGCCCTAGCCCAGCCCTGCCCTGCCCCATTCCCAGCCCCAGCCCCGGCCTTAGCCCAGCTCTAACCTAGCCCTGCCCCAGCCCCAGGCCTAGCCCAGCCCCTGGCCGGACCTCAGCCCTGCCCCAGCCCTGTGCCAGCCCTACCCCAGCCCAGCCCCGGTCCCTGCCCAACCCAAGCCCTGGCCCGGCCCCAACCCCAGTCCCAGCCCCATACTTTCCCCCAGCCCAGACCTAGCCCGGCCCCAGCCCCAGCCCCAGCCCTGCCCTAGTCCCTGCCCCAGCCCAGTCCTGGTCCCAGCCCAGCCCCAGCCCTACCCACAGCCCAGCCCCAGCCCTGGACCCAGCCCCAGTCGCAGCCCCGGCCCCAGCCCAGCCCTAGCCCAGCCCCAGCCCCACCCTCAGCCCCAGCCCAGCTCCAGCCACAGCCCAGCCAGAGCCCTGGAATCAGTCCCAGCCCCTGCCCAGCCCCAGGCCAGCCCCAGCCAATGCCCAGGCCCAGCCCTGCTCCAGCCCAGCCCCAGCCACAAGCCCAGCTGCAGCCCTGGACTTAGCCCCAGTCGCAGCCCCGGGCCCAGCCCTGCCCCAGCCAAAGCCCCAGCCCCAGCCCAGCCCCAGCCCTGCCCCAGCCTAGCCCCAGCCCTAGCCCAGCCCTGCCCTCAGCCCTAGCCCCGGCCCCAGCCCCAGCCTGGCCCCAGCCTTGCCCCAGCTCTGGCCCCAGCCCTGTCCCCAGCCCCGGCCCCTGCCCCAGCCCCAGCCCTAGCCCAGCCCTGCCCTCAGCCCCAGCCCCAGCCCCAGCCCCACCCTCGGCCCCAGCCCAGCCCCTGCCCCAGCCCTGCCCTGGCCCAGCCCCAGACCCTGCCCAGCCCCTGCCCTGGACCCAGCCCAGCCAAGCTCCAGCTCCAGCCCCTGCCCTGCCCCACCCCAGCCCCAGCCACAGCCCAGCTGCAGCCCTGGACTTAGCCCCAGTCGCAGCCCCGGGCCCAGACCTGCCCTAGCCCAGCCCCAGCCCCAGCCCTAGCCCAGCCCTGCCCTGCCCCATTCCCAGCCCCAGCCCCGGCCTTAGCCCAGCTCTAACCTAGCCCTGCCCCAGCCCCAGGCCTAGCCCAGCCCCTGGCCGGACCTCAGCCCTGCCCCAGCCCTGTGCCAGCCCTAACCCAGCCCAGCCCCGGTCCCTGCCCAACCCAAGCCCTGGCCCGGCCCCAACCCCAGTCCCAGCCCCATACTTTCCCCCAGCCCAGACCTAGCCCGGCCCCAGCCCCAGCCCCAGCCCTGCCCTAGTCCCTACCCCAGCCCAGTCCTGGTCCCAGCCCAGCCCCAGCCCTGCGCCAACCCAGCCCCAGCCCAAGGCCCAGCCTCAAGCCTAGTCCTGCCCCAGCCCTGGCCCCAATCCAGCCCCAGCCCTACCCCTACCTCAGCCTCATCCCCAGCCCAGGCCCACCCCTGCCCCAGCCCCGGCCCCACCCCCGGCCCCAGCCCTGGCCCCAGCCAAGCCCCACTCACGGCCCCCAGCCCCGGCCCCAGCCCAGCCCTAGCCCAGCCTTGCCCCAGCCCCAGCCCTGCCCCACCCCAGCCCCAGCCACAGCCCAGCTGCAGCCCTGGACTTAGCCCCAGTCGCAGCCCCGGGCCCAGACCTGCCCTAGCCCAGCCCCAGCCCCAGCCCTAGCCCAGCCCCTGCCCTGCCCCATTCCCAGCCCCAGCCCCGGCCTTAGCCCAGCTCTAACCTAGCCCTGCCCCAGCCCCAGGCCTAGCCCAGCCCCTGGCCGGACCTCAGCCCTGCCCCAGCCCTGTGCCAGCCCTAACCCAGCCCAGCCCCGGTCCCTGCCCAACCCAAGCCCTGGCCCGGCCCCAACCCCAGTCCCAGCCCCATACTTTCCCCCAGCCCAGACCTAGCCCGGCCCCAGCCCCAGCCCAGCCCCAGCCCTGCCCTAGTCCCTACCCCAGCCCAGTCCTGGTCCCAGCCCAGCCCCAGCCCTGCGCCAACCCAGCCCCAGCCCAAGGCCCAGCCTCAAGCCTAGTCCTGCCCCAGCCCTGGCCCCAATCCAGCCCCAGCCCTACCCCTACCTCAGCCTCATCCCCAGCCCAGGCCCAGCCCTGCCCCAGCCCCGGCCCCACCCCCGGCCCCCAGCCCTGGCCCCAGCCAAGCCCCACTCACGGCCCCAGCCCCGGCCCCAGCCCAGCCCTAGCCCAGCCTTGCCCCAGCCCCAGCCCTGCCCCGGCCCAGCCCAGCTCCAGCCACAGCCCAGCCACAGCCCTGGACCCAGCCCCAGCCCCAGCCCTGCCCTGGACCCAGCCCCAGCCCCAGCCTGGCCCCATCCCTGCCCAAGCTCCAGCCCTAGCCCTGTCCCCAGCCTCGGCCCGTGCCCCTGCCCCAGTCCCACTCCTGCCCCATCCCAGCCCCCAGCCCCAGCCCTGCCCTCAGCCCAGCCCCAGCCCCAGCCCTGCCCCAGCCACAGCCCCAGGCCTGACCACAGCCCTGCCCCAGCCCTGGCTCCTGCCCCAGCCCTGGCTCCAGCTCCAGCCCCACCCTCGCCACCAGCCCAGCCCCAGCCCCAACCTTGGCCCCAGCCCAGCCCCAGTTCAAGCCCTGCCCCTGCCCCGGCCCCAGACCCAGCCCTAGACTCGGCCCCAGCCCGGCCCCAGCCCAGCCCCAGGCCTAGCCCTGTGCCAGCCCTACCCCAGCCCAGCCCCGATCCCAGCCTAGCCAAAGCCCTGGCCCAGCCCCAGCCCAAACCCCACCCTTGCCCCCAGCCCAGCCCTAGCCCTGCCCCAGTCCCAGCCCCAGCCCCACCCCAGCCTCATCCCCAGCCAAGGCCCAGCCCTGCCCCAGCCCCAGCCCCACCCCAACCCCCGGACCCATCCCCGGTCCCAGCCCAGCTGTAGCCCAGCCCTGCCCCAGCCCCCGCCCAGCCCAGCCCCAGCCCTGCACCGAACCCAGCCCCAGCCCGGCCCCAGCCCAGCCCCAGCTCTGGCCCCAGCCCCAGCCTCGGCCCCAGCCCAGCCCCTGCCCCAGCCCAGCCCCAGCCGCAGCCCAGCCACAGCCCAGCCCCTGCCCTCAGCCCAGCCCCAGTAGCAGCCCCGGCCCCAGCCCTGCTCTAGCCCAGCCCTAGCCCCACCCTCAGCCCCAGCCCAGTTCCAGCCACAGCCCAGCCACAGCCCTGGACCCAGCCCCAGCCCTGCCCCATCCCCAGCCCTGCCCCAGCCTTGCCCTCAGCCCAGCCCCAGCCCCAGCCCGGCCACAGTCCTGCCCCAGCCCTGGACACAGCCCCACCCTGGACCCAGCGCCAGGCCCAGCCCAGGCCCAGCCCAGCCCCAGCCCTGCCCCAGCCTAGCCCCAGCCCCAGTCCAGCCCCTTCCCTGGACCCAGTCCCAGCCCCAGCCCAGCCCCAGGCCAGCCCCAGCCACCGCCCAGGCCCAGCCCTGCCCCAGCCCAGCCCCAGCCCCAGCCCAGCCCAGCCCTGGACCCAGCATCAGTCGCAGCCCCTGCCCCAGCGCAGCCCTAGCCCAGCCCTAGCCCAGCCCCAGCCCAACCCTCAGCCCCCAGCCCAGCTCCAGCCACAGCCCATCCACAGCCCTGGAGCCAGCCATAGCCCAGCCCCAGCCACAGCCCCAGCCCTGCCCCAGCCCCAGCCCTACCCACAGCCCAGCCCCAGCCCTGGACCCAGCCCCAGTCGCAGCCCCGGCCCCAGCCCACCCCTAGCCCAGCCCCAGCCCCACCCTCAGCCCCAGCCCAGCTCCAGCCACAGCACAGCCACAGCCCTGGACCCAGTCCCACCCCAGCCCAGCCCCAGGCCAGCCCCAGCCAATGCCCAGGCCCAGTCCTGCCCCCAGCCCAGCCCCAGCCCCACCCTGGAATCAGCCCCAGCCCCAGCCCTGCCCCAGCCCTGCCCTCAGCCAAGCCCCAGACCCAGCCTCGCACCAGACCTGTCCCCAGCCCCAGCCCGGCCCCAGTCCTGCCCCAGCCCCGGACCTTGGACCCAGCCCCAGCCCCACCCCAGCCTCATCCCCAGCCCAGGCCCAGCCCTGCCCCAGCCCCGGCCCCACCCCCGGCCCCAGCCCTGGCCCCAGCCAATCCCCACTCACGGCCCCAGCCCAGCCCTAGCCCAGCTCCAGCCCCAGCCCCAGCCCTGCCCCGGCCCAGCCCCAGCTCCAGCCACAGCCCAGCCACAGCCCTGGACCCAGCCCCAGCCCCAGCCCTGCCCTGGAACCAGCCCCAGCCCCAGCCTGGCCCCATCCCTGCCCTAGCTCCAGCCCTAGCCCTGTCCCCAGCCTCGGCCCGTGCCCCTGCCCCAGTCCCAGTCCTGCCCCATCCCAGCCCCCAGCCCCAGCCCTGCCCTCAGCCCAGCCCCAGCCCTGGCTCCTGCCCCAGCCCTGGCTCCAGCTCCAGCCCCACCCTCGCCACCAGCCCAGCCCCAGCCCCAACCTTGGCCCCAGCCCAGCCCCAGTTCAAGCCCTGCCCCTGCCCCGGCCCCAGACCCAGCCCCAGACTCGGCCCCAGCCCAGCCCCAGGCCTAGCCCTGTGCCAGCCCTACCCCAGCCCAGCCCTGGTCCCAGCCTAGCCAAAGCCCTGGCCCAGCCCCAGCCCAAACCCCATCCTTGCCCCCAGCCCAGCCCTAGCCCTGCCCCAGTCCCAGCCCCAGCCCAGCCCCAGCCCTGGACCCAGCCCCAGCCCCACCCCAGCCTCATCCCCAGCCAAGGCCCAGCCCTGCCCCAGCCCCAGCCCAGCTCCAGCCACGCCCCAGCCACAGCCCTGGACCCAGCCCCAGCCCCACCCCTGGCCCCAGCCCCAGCCCCAGCCCCAGCCCTGCCCCCAGCCCTGCCCCAGCCTAGCCCCAGCCCCAGCCAAGCCCCTGCCCCGGCCCAGCCCCAGCCCCAGCCCCAGCCCCAGCCAAGCCCCACTCACGGCCCCATCCCCGGCCCCAGCACAGCCCTGCCCCAGCCCCAGCCCTGCACCGAACCCAGCCCCAGCCCGGCCCCAACCCTGCCCCAGCCCAGCCTGCCCCGGACCAGCCCCAGCCCAGCCCTAGCCCAGCCCCAGCCCCACCCTCAGCCCCAGCCCAGCTCCAGCCACAGCACTGCCACGGCCCTGGACCCAGCCACAGCCCAGCCCCCAGCCCCAGCCCTGCCCCATCCCCATCCCCATCCCTGCCCCCAGCCCAGCCCCAGCCCCAGCCCTGCCCCCAGCCCAGCCCCAGCCCCAGCCCCAGCCGCAGCCGTGCCCCATTCCCTGCCCCACCCCAGTCCTGGTCCCAGCAAAGCCACAGGCCAGCCCCAGCACTGCCCCAGCCCAGCCCCAGCCCCAGCCCAGCCCCAGCCCTGGACCCAGCCACAGACCCACCCCTGGCCCCAGCCCCAGCCCCAGCCCCAGCCCCACCCCTGGTCCCCAGCCCCCAGCCCCTGCCCTGGACCCGGTCCCAGCCCCAGCCCAGCCCCAGCCCTGCCCCAGCCTAGACCCAGCCCCAGCCCCAGCCCCGGCCCCAGCCCTGACCCAGCTCTGGCCCCAGCCCTGTCCCCAGCCCCGGACCCTGTCCCCTGCCCCAGCCCTAGCCCAGCCCTGCCCTCAGCCCCAGCCCCAGCCCCCAGCCCCACACTCGGCCCCAGCCCAGCCCCTGCCCCAGCCCTGCCCCAGCCCAGCCCCAGCCCCACCCTCAGCCCCAGCCCCAGCCCCAGCCACACCCTCAGCCCCAGCCCAGCCGCAGCCCCAGCCCAGCCCCAGCCCTGGACCCAGCCCCAGCCCAGCCCCAGCCCCAGCCCCACCCTCGCCACCAGCCCTGCCCCAGCCCAGCCCCAGACCCAAGCTTGGCTCCAGCCCCAGCCCAGCCACAGCCACAGCCCCAGCCCTGCCCCAGCCCCAAGCCCTACCCACAGCCCAGCCCCAGCCCTGTCCCAGCCACGCCCCTGCCCCGGCCCCAGCCCCGGCCCCAGACTCGGCCCCAGCCCAGCCCCAGGCCTAGCCCTGTCCCAGTCCCCCGCCCCAGACCCAGCCCCAGCCCCAGCCCTGTGCCAGCCTTACCCCAGCCCAGCCCCGGTCCCAGCCTAGCCAAAGCCCTGGCCCAGCCCCAGCCCAAACCCCATCCTTGCCCCCAGCCCAGCCCTAGCCCAGCCCCAGCCCCACCCCAGCCTCATCCCCAGCCCAGGCCCAGCCCTGCCCCAGCCAAAGCCCCAGCCCCAGCCCCAGCCCCAGCCCCAGCCCCACCCCAGCCTCATCCCCAGCCCAGGCCCAGCCCTGCCCCAGCCAAAGCCCCAGCCCCAGCCCAGCCCCAGCCCTGCCCCAGCCTAGCCCCAGCCCTAGCCCAGCCCTGCCCTCAGCCCTAGCCCCGGCCCCAGCCCCAGCCTGGCCCCAGCCTTGCCCCAGCTCTGGCCCCAGCCCTGTCCCCAGCCCCGGCCCCTGCCCCAGCCCCAGCCCTAGCCCAGCCCTGCCCTCAGCCCCAGCCCCAGCCGCAGCCCCACCCTCGGCCCCAGCCCAGCCCCTGCCCCAGCCCTGCCCTGGCCCAGCCCCAGACCCTGCCCAGCCCCTGCCCTGGACCCAGCCCAGCCCAGCCCCAGCTCCAGCCCCAGCCCTGCCCCACCCCAGCCCCAACCACAGCCCAGCTGCAGCCCTGGACTTAGCCCCAGTCGCAGCCCCGGGCCCAGACCTGCCCTAGCCCAGCCCCAGCCCCAGCCCTGTCCCAGCCCCCAGCCCTAGCCCAGCCCTGCCCTGCCCCATTCCCAGCCCCAGCCCCGGCCTTAGCCCAGCTCTAACCTAGCCCTGCCCCAGCCCCAGGCCTAGCCCAGCCCCTGGCCGGACCTCAGCCCTGCCCCAGCCCTGTGCCAGCCCTACCCCAGCCCAGCCCCGGTCCCTGCCCAACCCAAGCCCTGGCCCGGCCCCAACCCCAGTCCCAGCCCCATACTTTCCCCCAGCCCAGACCTAGCCCGGCCCCAGCCCCAGCCCTGCCCTAGTCCCCTGCCCCAGCCCAGTCCTGGTCCCAGCCCAGCCCCAGCCCTACCCACAGCCCAGCCCCAGCCCTGGACCCAGCCCCAGTCGCAGCCCCG
>NW_027143270.1:0-70181 GCF_026170545.1 Melanerpes formicivorus
GCTGGGGCTGGGTCAGGGCTGGGCTAGGGCTGGGCTGGGGCTGGGGCTGGGTCCAGGGCTGGGGCTGGGCTGGGGCTGGGGCTGGGCTGGGGCAGTGCTGGGGCTGGGCTGTGGCTGGGCTGGGACCAGGAATGGGCTGGGGCACGGGTTGGGGCAGGGCTAGCTTAGGGTTGGGCTGAGGCCGGGGCTGGGTCCGGGCCTGGGGCTGGGACTGGGGCAGGGCTAGGGCTGGGCTGGGGATGAGGCTGGGGTGGGGCTGGGGCTGGGTCCAGGGCTGGGGCTGGGACTGGGGCAGGGCTAGGGCTGGGCTGGGGGCAAGGATGGGGTTTGGGCTGCGGTTAGGGAAGGGTTTGGGCTGGGCTGGGACCGAGGGTGGGGCTGGGGCAGGGCTGGGGCTGGGGCAGGAACCAAGTCTTGGGCAGGGCTGGGACTGGGGCTGGGGCTGGGGCTGGGGCTGGGGCTGGGGCAGGGGCTGGGGCTGGGGCTGGGGCTGGGGCTGGGGCTGAGGCTGAGCCGGGGCAGGGCTGGGCCTGGGCTGGGGATGAGGCTGGGGTGGGGCTGGGGGCCGGGTCCAGGGCAGGGGCTGCTCTGGGGCTGGGGCTAGGCTGGGTCTAGGGCTGGGGCTGTGCTGGTGCTGTGCTGGGGGTGGGCTGGGGACTAGGGCTGGGGCAGGGCTGACGCAGGGCTGGGGCAGGGCTGGGGGCAGGGGCTGGGGCCTGGGGTGGGGCTGGGACTGAGGTTGGGGCCGGGGCTGGGGCTGGAGTAGGCTGGAGGCTGGGCCTTGGGCTGGGGCTGGGGGCAGGTCTGGGCTGGGGGCAGGACTGAGGCTGGGGCAGGGCTGGGGCTGGGGCTGGGGCCGGGCTGGGGCTGGGGCCAGTCTGGGGCAGGACTGAGGCTGGGGCAGGGCTGGGGCTGGGGCTGGGGCTGGGGCTGGGACAGGGCTGGGGCTGGGCTGTGGCTGGGCTGGGACCAGGAATGGGCTGGGGCAGGGGTTGGGGCAGGGCTAACTTAGGGCTGGGCTGAGGCCGGGGCTGGGTCCGGGCCTGGGGCTGGGGCTGGGGCTGGGGCCAGGCTGGGGCAGGACTGAGGCTGGGGCAGGGATGGGGCAGGGCTGGGGCTGGGGCTGGGCGGGGGGCAGGGCTGTGCCTGGGCTGGGGATGAGGCTGGGGTGGGGCTGGGGCTGGGTCCAGGGCTGGGGCTGGGTCCAGGGCTGGGACTGGGGCAGGGCTAGGGCTGGGCTGGGGGCAAGGATGGGGTTTGGGCTGCGGTTAGGGAAGGGTTTGGGCTGGGCTGGGACCGAGGGTGGGGCTGGGGCAGGGCTGGGGCTGGGGCAGGAACCAAGTCTTGGGCAGGGCTGGGGCTGGGGCTGGGGCTGGGGCTGGGGCTGGGGCAGGGCTGGGGCTGGGGCTGGGGCTGGGGCTGGGGCCAGGCCGGGGCAGGGCTGGGCCTGGGCTGGGGATGAGGCTGGGGTGGGGCTGGGGCCGGGTCCAGGGCAGGGGCTGCCCTGGGGCTGGGGCTAGGCTGGGTCTAGGGCTGGGGCTGTGCTGGTGCTGTGCTGGGGGTGGGCTGGGGACTAGGGCTGGGGCAGGGCTGGCCTGGGGTGGGGCTGGGACTGAAGTTGGGGCCGGGGCTGGGGCTGGAGTAGGCTGGAGGCTGGGCCTTGGGCTGGGGCTGGGGGCAGGTCTGGGCTGGGGGCATGGCTGGGGCTGGGTAGGGGGCTGGGCTGGGGCTGGGGCTGGGGCCAGGCTGGGGCAGGACTGAGGCTGGGGCAGGGGCTGGGGCTGGGTCTGGGGCAGGGCTGGGGCTGGGGCTGGGCTGGGGGCTGGGTCTAGGGCAGGGGCTGGGCTGGGGCTGGGGCTGGGCCGGGGCAGGGCTGGGCTAGGGCTGGGGCTGGGGCTGGGGCTGGGGCTGGGGGCAGGTCTGGGCTGGGGGCATGGCTGGGGCTGGGTAGGGGGCTGGGCTGGGGCTGGGGCTGGGGCCAGGCTCGGGCAGGACTGAGGCTGGGGCAGGGCTGGGGCTGGGGCTGGGGCTGGGGCTGGGTCTGGGGCAGGGCTGGGGCTGGGGCTGGGCTGGGGCTGGGTCTAGGGCAGGGGCTGGGCTGGGGCTGGGGCTGGGCCGGGGCAGGGGCTGGGGCAGGGGGCTGGGGCTGGGGCAGGGGCTGGGGCTGGGGCTGGGGCTGATGGCAGGGCTAGCCTAGGGCTGGGGCTGGGGCAGGGACCGGGGCAGGGGACAGGGCTGGGGCCAGAGCTGGGGCAGGGCTGGGTCCGGGTTGGGGCTGGGCTCGGTGCAGGGCTGGGGCTGGGCAGGGCGGGGGCTGGGGCAGGGCTAGGTTAGGGGCTGGGCTGAGGCCGGGGCTGGGTCCGGGCCTGGGGCTGGACTGAGGGCAGGGCTGGGCTAGGGCTGGGGCTGGGTCAGGGCTGGGCTAGGGCTGGGCTGGGGCTGGGGCTGGGTCCAGGGCTGGGGCTGGGCTGGGGATGGGGCTGGGCTGGGGCAGTGCTGGGGCTGGGCTGTGGCTGGGCTGGGACCAGGAATGGGCTGGGTCCGGGCCCTGGGGCTGGACTGAGGGCAGGGCTGGGCTAGGGCTGGGGCTGGGTCAGGGCTGGGCTAGGGCTGGGCTGGGGCTGGGGCTGGGTCCAGGGCTGGGGCTGGGCAGGGGCTGGGGCTGGGCTGGGGGCAGTGCTGGGGCTGGGCTGTAGCTGGGCTGGGACCAGGAATGGGCTGAGGGCAGGGCTGGGGCTGGGGCTTGGGCTGGGATGGGGCAGGGATGTGGATGGGGCCGGGGCTGGGGTTTTGGGCTGGGGCAGGGCTGGAGCTGGGCAGGGGATGAGGCTGGGGTGGGGCTGGGGCCAGGCTGGGGCTGGGTTCGGCTCAGGGGTGGGGCTTGGTCCAGGGCTGGGGCTGGGCTAGGGCAGGGGCTGGGGGTGGGGCTGGGCTGGGGCTGGGTCCAGGGCTGTGGCTGGGCTGTGGCTGGAGCTGGGCTGGGGGCTGAGGGTGGGGCTGGGGCTGGGCTAGGGCTGGGCTGGGGCCAGGCTGGGGCAGGGCTGGGGCTGGGGCTGGGGCTGGGGCTGGGGCTGGGTTCGGTGCAGGGCTGGGGCTGGGGCAGGGCTGGGCTAGGGCTGGGCTGGGTCTAGGGCTGGGGCCATGAGTGGGGCTTGGCAGGGGTCAGGGCTGGGGCCGGGGGTGGGGCTGGGGCTGGGGCAGGGCTGGGCCTGGGCTGGGGATGAGGCTGGGGTGGGGGCTGGGGCTGGGTCCAGGGCACGGGCTCGGCTGGGGCTGGGGCTAGGCTGGGGCTGGGCTGGGGCTGGGCTGGGGTGTGCGGTGGCTGGGGCTGGGCTGGGGCAGGGCTGGGGCAGGACTAGGCTTGAGGCTGGGCCTTGGGATGGGGCTGGGTTGGCGCAGGGCTGGGGCTGGGGCTGGAACCAAGGCACGGGTAGGGCTGGGGCTGGGCTGGGGGCAGGGATGGGGCTGGGGCTGGGGCTGGGGCCGAGTCTGGGGCCGGGGCTGGGGCCGGGGCAGGGGCAGGGCTGGGGCAGGTCTTGAACTGGGGCTGGGCTGGGGCCAAGGTTGGGGCTGGGGCTGGGCTGGTGGCGAGGGTGGGGCTGGGGCTGGAGCCAGGGTTGGGGCAGGAGCCAGGGCTGGGGGCAGGGCTGAGGTCAGGCCTGGGGCTGCGGCTGGGGGAGGGCTGGGGCTGGGGCTGGGTCTGGGCCTGGGGCTGGGGCTGGGGACAGGGCTGGGGCGAGGCTGGGGCTGGGGCTGGGCTGAGGGGCAGGGCTGGGGCTGGGATGGGGCAGGACTGGGACTGGGGCTGGGGTACGAGCCGAGGCTGGGGGACAGGGCTAGGGGCTGGAGCTAGGGCAGGGCTAGGGCCAGGCTGGGGCTGGGTTTGGCTCAGGGGTGGGGCTTGGTCCAGGGCTGGGGCTGGGCTAGGGCAGGGCTGGGGCTGGGGGTGGGGCTGGGCTGGGGCTGGGTCCAGGGCTGTGGCTGGGCTGTGTCTGGAGCTGGGCTGGGGCTGAGGGTGGGGCCGGGCTGGGGCTGGGTTCGGTGCAGGGCTGGGGCTGGGGCAGGGCTGGGCTGGGGCTGGGGCTGGGGCTGGGGCAGGGCTGGGGCTGGGCTGTGGCTGGGCTGGGACAAGGAATGGGCTGGGGCAGGGGTTGGGGCAGGGCTAGCTTAGGGCTGGGCTGAGGCCGGGGCTGGGGCTGGGGCTGGGGCAAGGATGGGGCAGGGCTGGGGCAGGGCTGGGGCTGGGGCTGGGCGGGGGGGCAGGGCTGTGCCTGGGCTGGGGATGAGGCTGCGGTGGGGCTGGGGCTGGGTCCAGGGCTGGGGCTGGGCTGGGGCTGGGACTGGGGCAGGGCTAGGGCTGGGCTGGGGGCAAGGATGGGGTATGGGCTGCGGTTAGGGCAGGGTTTGGGCTGGGCTGGGACCGAGGGTGGGGCTGGGGCAGGGCTGGGGCTGGGGCAGGAACCAAGTCTTGGGCAGGGCTGGGGCTGGGGCTGGGGCCAGGCCGGGGCAGGGCTGGGCCTGGGCTGGGGATGAGGCTGGGGTGGGGCTGGGGCCGGGTCCAGGGCAGGGGCTGCCCTGGGGCTGGGGCTAGGCTGGGTCTAGGGCTGGGGCTGTGCTGGTGCTGTGCTGGGGGTGGGCTGGGGACTAGGGCTGGGGCAGGGCTGATGCAGGGCTGGGGCAGGGCTTGGGGGCAGGGGGCTGGGGCCTGGGGTGGGGCTGGGACTGAAGTTGGGGCCGGGGCTGGGGCTGGAGTAGGCTGGAGGCTGGGCCTTGGGCTGGGGCTGGGGGCAGGTCTGGGCTGGGGGGCATGGCTGGGGCTGGGTAGGGGGCAGGGCTGGGGCTGGGGCTGGGGCCAGGCTGGGGCAGGACTGAGGCTGGGGCAGGGCTGGGGCTGGGGCTGGAGCTGGGGCTGGGTCTGGGTCTGGGTCTGGGGCAGGGCTGGGGCTGGGGCTGGGCTGGGGCTGGGTATAGGGCAGGGGCTGGGCTGGGGCTGGGGCTGGGCCGGGGCAGGGCTGGGGCAGGGGCTGGGGCTGGGGCTGGGGCAGGGCTGGGCTGAGGGCAGGTCTGGGGCTGGGGCTGGGGCAGGGATGGGGCAGGGCTGGGGCTGGGGCTGGGCGGGGGGCAGGGCTGTGCCTGGGCTGGGGATGAGGCTGCGGTGGGGCTGGGGCTGGGTCCAGGGCTGGGGCTGGGCTGGGGCTGGGACTGGGGCAGGGGCTAGGGCTGGGCTCGGGGCAAGGATGGGGTTTGGGCTGCGGTTAGGGCAGGGTTTGGGCTGGGCTGGGACCGAGGGTGGGGCTGGGGCAGGGCTGGGGCTGGGGCAGGAACCAAGTCTTGGGCAGGGCTGGGGCTGGGGCAGGGGGCTGGGGCAGGGCTGGGGCTGGGGCTGGGCCGGGGGCAGGGCTGGGCCTGGGCTGGGGATGAGGCTGGGGTGGGGCTGGGGCCGGGTCCAGGGCAGGGGCTGCCCTGGGGCTGGGGCTAGGCTGGGTCTAGGGCTGGGGCTGTGCTGGTGCTGTGCTGGGGGTGGGCTGGGGACTAGGGCTGGGGCAGGGCTGACGCAGGGCTGGGGCAGGGCTGGGGGGCAGGGGCTGGGGCCTGGGGTGGGGCTGGGACTGAGGTTGGGGCCGGGGCTGGGGCTGGAGTAGGCTGGAGGCTGGGCCTTGGTCTGGGGCTGGGGGCAGGTCTGGGCTGGGGGCATGGCTGGGGCTGGGGTAGGGGGCTGGGCTGGGGCTGGGGCTGGGGCCAGGCTGGGGCAGGACTGAGGCTGGGGCAGGGGCTGGGGCTGGGGCTGGGGCAGGGCTGGGGCTGGGGCTGGGCTGGGGCTGGGTCTAGGGCAGGGGCTGGGCTGGGGCTGGGGCTGGGCCGGGGCAGGGCTGGGGCAGGGGCTGGGGCTGGGGCTGGGGCTGATGGCAGGGCTAGCCTAGGGCTGGGGCTGGGGCAGGGGCCGGGGCAGGGGACAGGGCTGGGGCCAGAGCTGGGGCAGGGCTGGGTCCGGGCTGGGGCTGGGCTCGGTGCAAGGCTGGGGCTGGGCAGGGCGGGGGCTGGGGCAGGGCTAGGTTAGGGCTGGGCTGAGGCCGGGGCTGGGTCCGGGCCTGGGGCTGGACTGAGGGCAGGGCTGGGCTAGGGCTGGGGCTGGGGCTGGGGCTGGGCTGGGGCAGTGCTGGGTCTGGGGCTGTGGCTGGGCTGGGACCAGGAATGGGCTGAGGGCAGGGCTGGGGCTGGGGCTTGGGCTGGGATGGGGCAGGGATGTGGATGGGGCCGGGGCTGGGGTTTGGGCCGGGGCAGGGCTGGAGCTGGGCAGGGGATGAGGCTGGGGTGGGGCTGGGGCTGGGCTGGGGCTGGGTCCAGGGCTGGGGCTGGGCTGTGGCTGTGGCTGGGCTGGGGCTGGGTCCAGGACAGGGGCTGGGCTGGGGCTGGGGCTGGGCCAGGGCAGGGCTGGGCTGGGGCAGGGGCAGGGCTAGGGCTGGGGCTGGGGCAGGGGCCGGGGCTGGGGAAAGGGCTGGGGTTGGGGTAGGGCTGGGTTCGTTGCAGGGCTGGGGCTGGGCAGGGCTGGGGCTGGGGCAGGGGCACGGGACGAGGTTGGGGGACAGGGCTAGGGCTGGGGCCAGGCTGGGGCTGGGTTCGGCTCACGGGTGGGGCTTGGTCCAGGGCTGGGGCTGGGCTAGGGCAGGGGCTAGGGGTGGGGCTGGGCTGGGTCTGGGTCCAGGGCTGTGGCTTGGGCTGTGGCTGGAGCTGGGGCTGGGGCTGAGGGTGGGGCTGGGGCTGGGCTAGGGCTGGGCTGGGGCCAGGCTGGGGCAGGGCTGGGGCTGGGGCTGGGGCTGGGGCTGGGGCTGGGTTCGGTGCAGGGCTGGGGCTGGGGCAGGGCTGGCCTAGGGCTGGGCTGGGTCTAGGGCTGGGGCCATGAGTGGGGCTTGGCAGGGGGTCAGGGCTGGGGCCGGGGGTGGGGCTGGGGCTGGGGCATGGGCCGGGGCTGGGGAAAGGGCTGGGGTTGGGGTAGGGCTGGGTTCGTTGCAGGGCTGGGGCTGGGCACGGCTGGGGCTGGGGCAGGGGCACGGGCCGAGGTTGGGGACAGGGCTAGGGCTGGGGCCAGGCTGGGGCTGGGTTCGGCTCAGGGGTGGGGCTTGGTCCAGGGCTGGGGCTGGGCTAGGGCAGGGGCTAGGGGTGGGGCTGGGCTGGGGCTGGGTCCAGGGCTGTGGCTGGGCTGTGGCTGGAGCTGGGCTGGGGCTGAGGGTGGGGCTGGGGCTGGGCTAGGGCTGGGCTGGGGCCAGGCTGGGGCAGGGCTGGGGCTGGGGGCTGGGGCTGGGGCTGGGGCTGGGTTCGGTGCAGGGCTGGGGGCTGGGGCAGGGCTGGGCTAGGGCTGGGCTGGGTCTAGGGCTGGGGCCATGAGTGGGGCTTGGCAGGGGTCAGGGCTGGGGCCGGGGGTGGGGCTGGGGCTGGGGCAGGGCTGGGCCTGGGCTGGGGATGAGGCTGGGGTGGGGCTGGGGCTGGGTCCAGGGCACGGGCTCGGCTGGGGGCTGGGGCTAGGCTGGGGCTGGGCTGGGGGCTGGGCTGGGGTGGGCGGTGGCTGGGGCTGGGCTGGGGCAGGGCTGGGGCAGGACTAGGCTTGAGGCTGGGCCTTGGGCTGGGGCTGGGTTGGCTCAGGGCTGGGGGCTGGGGCTGGAACCAAGGCACGGGTAGGGCTGGGGCTGGGCTGGGGGCAGGGATGGGGCTGGGGCTGGGGCTGGGGCCGAGTCTGGGGCCGGGGCTGGGGCCGGGGCAGGGGCAGGGCCTGGGGCAGGTCTTGAACTGGGGCTGGGCTGGGGCCAAGTTTGGGGCTGGGGCTGGGCTGGTGGCGAGGGTGGGGCTGGGGCTGGAGCCAGGGTTGGGGCAGGAGCCAGGGCTGGGGCAGGGCTGAGGTCAGGCCTGGGGCTGCGGCTGGGGGAGGGCTGGGGCTGGGGCTGGGGCTGGGCCTGGGGCTGGGGCTGGGGACAGGGCTGGGGCGAGGCTGGGGCTGGGGCTGGGCTGAGGGCAGGGCTGGGGCTGGGATGGGGCAGGACTGGGACTGGGGCTGGGGTACGAGCCGAGGCTGGGGACAGGGCTAGGGCTGGAGCTAGGGCAGGGCTAGGGCCAGGCTGGGGCTGGGTTTGGCTCAGGGGTGGGGCTTGGTCCAGGGCTGGGGCTGGGCTAGGGCAGGGCTGGGGCTGGGGGTGGGGCTGGGCTGGGGCTGGGTCCAGGGCTGGGGCTGGGCTGTGTCTGGAGCTGGGCTGGGGCTGAGGGTGGGGCCGGGCTGGGGCTGGGTTCGGTGCAGGGCTGGGGCTGGGGCTGGGCTGGGGCCGGGGTTGGGGGCCGGGGGTGGGGCTTGGCTGGGGCTGGAGATGGGCTGTGGCTGGGGCTGGAGCTGGGGCTGGGCTGGGGCTGGGTCCAGGGCAGGGGCTGGGCAGGGTCTGGGGCTGGGCCGGGGCAGGGCTGGGGCAGGGGCTGGGCTGGGGCCGAGGGGGGGGGCTGGGGCTGGGGCTGGGGCTAGGCTGGGGCAGGGCTGGGGCTGGGCTGGGGCTGGGGCTGTGTCCAGGGTGGGGCTGGGTCCAGGGCAGGGGGCTGGGCAGGGTCTGGGGCTGGGCCGGGGCAGGGCTGGGGCAGGGGCTGGGCTGGGGCCGAGGGTGGGGCTGGGGCTGGGGCTGGGGCTAGGCTGGGGCAGGGCTGAGGGCAGGGCTGGGGCAGGGCTGGGGCTGGGCTGGGGCTGGGTCCAGGGCTGTGGCTGGGCTGTGGCTGGAGCTGGGCTGGGGCTGAGGGTGGGGCTAGTGCTGGGCTAGGGAGGGGCTGGGGCCGGGGCTGCAACTGGGGCTGGGACCAGGGCGGGGGCTGGGGCAGGGCTCGGTTAGGGCTGGGCTGAGGCCGGGGCTGCGTCCGGGCCTGGGGCTGGACAGAGGGCAGGGCTGGGCTAGGGCTGGGGCTGGGTCAGGGCTGGGCTAGGGCTGGGCTGGGGCTGGAGCTGGGTCCAGGGCTGGGGCTGGGCTGGGGCTGGGGCTGGGCTGGGGGCAGTGCTGGGGCTGGGCTGTGGCTGGGCTGGGACCAGGAATGGGCTGGGGCAGGGGCTGGGTCCGGGCTAGCTTAGGGCTGGGCTGAGGCCGGGGCTGGGTCCGGGCCTGGGGCTGGGCTGAGGGCAGGGCTGGGGCTGGGGCTGGGGCTGGGGCTGGGCGGGGGGGCAAGGATGGGGATGGGGCCGGGGGCTGGGGTTTGGACTGAGGGCAGGGCTGGGGCTGGGGGCTGGGATGGGGCAGGACTGGGACTGGGGCAGGGGCACGGGCCGAGGCTGGGGACAGGGCTAGGGCTGGAGCTAGGGCAGGGCTGGGGCCAGGCTGGGGGCTGGGTTCGGCTCACGGGTGGGGCTTGGTCCAGGGCTGGGGCTGGGCTAGGCAGGGCTGGGGCTGGGGCTGGGCTGGGGCTGGGTCCAGGGCTGTGGCTGGGCTGTGTCTGGAGCTGGGCTGGGGCTGAGGGTGGGGGCCGGGCTGGGGCTGGGTTCGGTGCAGGGCTGGGGCTGGGGTTGGGCTGGGGCCGGGGATGGGGCCGGGGGGTGGGGCCGGGGGTGGGGGCTGGGGGGTGGGGCTGGGGCAGGGCTGGGCCTGGGCTGGGGATGAGGCTGGGGTGGGGCTGGGGCTGGGTCCAGGGCAGGGCTGGGGCTGGGGCTGGGTCCAGGGTGTGGCTGCGGCTGGGCTGGGGGCAGGGCTGGGGGCTGGGCGGTGGCTGGGGCTGGGGCTGAGGCTTGGCTGGGGCAGGGGCTGGGGCCAGGTGTGGGGCTGGGGCTGGGGCTGGGGCTGGGGTGGGGACTGGGACAGGGCTGGGGCTGGGGCTGGGTCCAGGGTGTGGCTGCGGCTGGGCTGGGGGCAGGGCTGGGGCTGGGCGGTGGCTGGACTGGGACTGAGGCTTGGCTGGGGCAGGGGCTGGGGCCAGGTGTTGGGCTGGGTCTGGGGCTGGGGCTGGGGTGGGGACTGGGGACAGGGCTGGGGCTGGGGCTGGGTCCAGGGCTGGGGCTGGTCGGTGGCTGGGGCTGGGCTGTGGCAGGGCTGGGGACAGGGCTGGGGATGAGGCTTGGTCTGGGGGCTGGGCTGAGGGCAGGGCTGGGGCTGGGGCCTGGGGTGGGGCAGGACTGGGACTGGGGCAGGGGCACGGGCCGAGGCTGGGGCCAGGGCTAGGGCTGGAGCTAGGGCAGGGCTGGGGCCAGGCTGGGGCTGGGTTTGGCTCAGGGCTGGGGCTTGGTCCAGGGCTGGGGCTGGGCTGAGGGCACGGCTGGGCTAGGCCTGGGGCTGGGGCAGGGCTAGGTTAGGGCTGGGCTGAGGCCGCGGCTGGGGCTGGGACTGGGGCTGGGCTGGGGCAGGGCAGGGGCTGGGCTAGGGATGGGTCTGGGGACAGGGCTGGGGCTGGGGGCTGGGCTGAGGGTGGGGCTGGGCTGAGGGCAGGGCTGGGGCAGGGCTGGGGATGGGGTCTGGGATGGGGCAGGACTGGGGCTGGGGCTGGAACCAAGGCTTGGGCAGGGTTGGGGCTGGAGGCTGGGGCCGAGGCTGGGCTGGGGCTGGGCTGGGGCTGGGGCAAGGGTGGGCTGGTGGCTGGGCAGGGCTGGGGCAGGGCTGGGGCTGGCCTGGGGCTGAGCTGGGGGCAGGGCTGGGCTGGGGCTTGGGCAGGGGATGGGCTGGGTCTAGGGCTGGGGCTGTGCTGGTGCTGTGCTGGGAGTGGGCTGGGGACTAGGGCAGGGGCAGGGCTGGGGCAGGGCTGGGGCTGGGCTGGGGCCAGGTCTGGGTCTGGAGGCTGGGGCCGGGGCTGGGCTGGGGCTGGGCTGGAGCTAGGGCTGGGGCTGGAACTGGGGCTGGGGCAGGGGTTGGGGCTGGGGCTGGTCTGGGGCTGAGCTGGGGCAGGGCTTTGTCTTGGGCTGGGGCCGGGGCTGGGCTGGGGCTGAGCTGGGGGTGGGGTGGGGGCTGGAGCAGGGCTAGGACTTGGCTGGGGTCTGGGCTGGTGCTGGGGCTGGGCTGAGGCCTCGTACTGGACTGGGGCTGGGATGGGGCTGGGCTTGAGCCGGAGCTCCGGTCAGGGCTGGGGCAGGGCTAGAGCAGGGGCTGGAGCAGGTCTGGGGCCGGGGCAGGGGGGCACGACTGGGGCTGGGGCTGGGTCCAGGGCTGTGGCTGGGCTGTGGCTGGAGCTGGGCTGGGGCTGAGGGTGGGGCTAGTGCTGGGCTAGGGAGGGGCTGGGGCCGGGGCTGCGACTGTGGCTGGGACCAGGGCGGGGGCTGGGGCAGGGCTCGGTTAGGGCTGGGCTGAGGCCGGGGCTGCGTCCGGGCCTGGGGCTGGACAGAGGGCAGGGCTGGGCTAGGGCTGGGGGCTGGGTCAGGGCTGGGCTAGGGCTGGGCTGGGGCTGGAGCTGGGTCCAGGGCTGGGGCTGGGCTGGGGCTGGGGCTGGGCTGGGGCAGTGCTGGGGCTGGGCTGTGGCTGGGCTGGGACCAGGAATGGGCTGGGGCAGGGGCTGGGTCCGGGCTAGCTTAGGGCTGGGCTGAGGCCGGGGCTGGGTCCGGGCCTGGGGCTGGGCTGAGGGCAGGGCTGGGGCTGGGGCTGGGGCTGGGATGGGGCTGAGCTGGGGCTGGGGCTGGGCGGGGGGCAAGGATGGGGATGGGGCCGGGGCTGGGGGTTTGGACTGAGGGCAGGGCTGGGGCTGGGGGCTGGGATGGGGCAGGACTGGGACTGGGGCAGGGGCACGGGCCAAGGCTGGGGACAGGGCTAGGGCTGGAGCTAGGGCAGGGCTGGGGCCAGGCTGGGGCTGGGTTTGGCTCAGGGGTGGGGCTTGGTCCAGGGCTGGGGCTGGGCTAGGCAGGGCTGGGGCTGGGGCTGGGCTGGGGCTGGGTCCAGGGCTGTGGCTGGGCTGTGTCTGGAGCTGGGCTGGGGCTGAGGGTGGGGCCGGGCTGGGGCTGGGTTCGGTGCAGGGCTGGGGCTGGGTTTGGGCTGGGGCCGGGGGATGGGGCCGGGGGTGGGGCTGGGGCTGGGGCTGGGCCAGGGCTGGGCCTGGGCTGGGGATGAGGCTGGGGTGGGCCTGGGGCTGGGTCCAGGGCAGGGCTGGGGCTGGGGCTGGGTCCAGGGTGGGGCTGCGGCTGGGCTGGGGGCAGGGCTGGGGCAGGGCGGTGGCTGGGACTGGGTCCAGGGCAGGGGCTGGACTGGGGCTGAGGCTTGGCTGGGGCAGGGGCTGGGGCAAGGTGTGGGGCTGGGGCTGGGGCTGGGGCTGGGGTGGGGGACTGGGACAGGGCTGGGGCTGGGGCTGGGTCCAGGGCTGGGGCTGGGCTGTGGCAGGGCTGGGGCCAGGGCTGGGGCCAGGCTTGGTCTGGGGCTGGGCTGAGGGCAGGGCTGGGGCTGGGGGCTGGGGGTGGGGCAGGACTGGGACTGGGGCAGGGGCACGGGGCCGAGGCTGGGGCCAGGGCTAGGGCTGGAGCTAGGGCAGGGCTGGGGCCAGGCTGGGGCTGGGTTTGGCTCAGGGCTGGGGCTTGGTCCAGGGCTGGGGCTGGGCTGAGGGCACGGCTGGGCTAGGCCTGGGGCTGGGGCAGGTCTAGGTTAGGGCTGGGCTGAGGCCGCGGCTGGGGCTGGGACTGGGGCTGGGCTGGGGCAGGGCAGGGGCTGGGCTAGGGATGGGTCTGGGGACAGGGCTGGGGCTGGGGCTGGGCTGAGGGTGGGGCTGGGCTGAGGGCAGGGCTGGGGCAGGGCTGGGGATGGGGTCTGGGATGGGGCAGGACTGGGGCTGGGGCTGGAACCAAGGCTTGGGCAGGGTTGGGGCTGGAGGCTGGGGCCGAGGCTGGGCTGGGGCTGGGCTGGGGCTAGGGCTGGGCTGGGGCTGGGGCAAGGGTGGGCTGGTGGCTGGGCAGGGCTGGGGCAGGGCTGGGGCTGTGCTGGTGCTGTGCTGGGAGTGGGCTGGGGACTAGGGCAGGGGCAGGGCTGGGGCAGGGCTGGGGCTGGGCTGGGGCCAGGTCTGGGTCTGGAGGCTGGGGCCGGGGCTGGGCTGGGGCTGGGCTGGAGCTAGGGCTGGGGCTGGAACTGGGGCTGGGGCAGGGGTTGGGGCTGGGGCTGGTCTGGGGCTGAGCTGGGGCAGGGCTTTGTCTTGGGCTGGGGCCGGGGCTGGGCTGGGGCTGAGCTGGGGGTGGGGTGGGGGCTGGAGCAGGGCTAGGACTTGGCTGGGGTCTGGGCTGGTGCTGGGGCTGGGCTGAGGCCTCGTACTGGACTGGGGCTGGGATGGGGCTGGGCTTGAGCCGGAGCTCCGGTCAGGGCTGGGGCAGGGCTAGAGCAGGGGCTGGAGCAGGTCTGGGGCCGGGGCAGGGGGCACGGCTGGGGCTGGGGCTGTGGCCAGGGCTGGAGTAGGGCTGGGGCTGAGGGCAGGGATGGGGCAGGGCTGGGGCTGGGGGCTGGGGCCGGCGCAGGGGGCACGGCTGGGGCTGGGCTGGGGCTGGAGGCTGGGGCCAGGGCTGGGGCTGGGGCTGGGCTGGGCTGGAGGTGGGGGCTGGGTTGGGGCTGAGCGTGGGCTGGGGAACGGCTAGGGCTTGGGCCGGGGCTAGGCTGGGGCTGGGGCTGGGCTGGGGGCAGGGCTGGGGCTGGGTTGGGGCTGGGGCTGGGGCAGGGCTGGGGCTGGGGCTGGAACCAAGGCTTGGGCAGGGCTGGGCTGGGGCTGGAGCCAGGGCTGGGGCAGGAGCCAGTGCTGGGGCAGGGCTGAGGTCAGGCCTGGGGCTGCGGCTGGGGCAGGGCTGGGGCCAGGCTGGGTCTGGGGCTGGGCTGGGGGCAGGGCTGGGGCTAGGGGCTGGGATGGGGGCTGGGGCTGGGGCTGGGGGCTGGGATGGGGCCAGGCTGGGTCTGGGGCTGGGTCCAGGGCTGTGGCTGGGCTGTGGCTGGAGCTGGGCTGGGGCTGAGGGTGGGGCTGGGGCTGGGCTAGGGCTGGGCTGGGGCCGGGGCTGCGACTGGGGCTGGATCCAGGGCTGGGGCTGGGCTGTGGCTGGGTCTGGGCTGGGGCAGGGCTAGGGATGGGGCTGGGACTGGGCTGGGACTGGGCCGGGGCAGGGGCTGGACTGGGGCTGGGGCTAGGCTGGGGCAGGGCCGGGGCTGGGCTGGGGCTGGGGTTGGGCTGAGGGCAGGGCTGGGGCAGGGCTGGGCATGGGGCTGTGCTGGGGCTGGGTCTGGGCCGGGGCAAGGCTGGGGCAGGGTCTGGGCTGGGGCCAAGGGTGGGGCTGGGGCTGGGGCTGGGGCTGGGGCAGGGGCCGGGGCTGGGGACAGGGTTGGGGCCAGAGCTAGGGCAGGGCTGGGGCCGGGGCCGGGGCAGCCCTGGGGCAGGGCTGGAACTGGGGCTGGGCTGGGGGCAAGGTTGGGGCTGGGGGCTGGGCTGGTGGCGAGGGTGGGGCTGGGGCTGGGGTTGCGGACAGGGCTGGGGCTAGGGCTGAGGTAGGGGTAGGGCTGGGGCTGGATTGGGGCCAGGGCTGGGGCAGGACTAGTCTTGAGGCTGGGCCTTGGGCTGGGGCTGGGTAGGCGCAGGGCTCGGGCTGGGGCTGGAGCCAGGGTTGGGGCAGGAACTATCATATGTTGCCTAGAGATTCTTATAATGTTATGAAGCTGATCCTAACAGCATCTCAATTTATGACATTTTTGAATGAGTGGGAACACCTAGCTAGACAATCAGCTGGAGTACAAAGACAGCAAAACAATCCATTATTTGGTGTAACAGTAGATCAGTTGTGTGGAACGGGACAGTATGAGAGACCAGAGTTACAGGCACTTTTACAGCCGCCTGTTTTGCAAGCATCAGCCCAGATAGTAAGGAGGGCTTTTGACAAGCAGAAGGATGGAAATGCAAATCCTCACTATATGGGAATTAAGCAAGGTAGACAGGAACCTCTTGGTGAATTTGTGGATAAGTTGCTTGCCGCACTTAGAGCAGCAAGCGTAGGAGAAGGTATCCGAGAGGCAATTTTATGGCAGTGTTTAATGCAGAATGGGAACCAGCAGACGCAGCAGCTTATTACATCAGCAGATCCTAGATGGACGGTAGCCGAATTGTTGCAGAGGGCTCAGGACTTGCCAAGCAATCCGATGGCCATGTTGACGGAGGTGATTGATAAGGGATTACAAAAACAGGCTGAGGTGTTGTTAATGACAATGACAAAACAGCTTGAGCATAGTCAACAGGTTATGGCAGCCTTAGTACCTTTGCGCACAGACTCGAAAGGGCAAGGCCGACCCTATAAGCAGTCATCAGATGAAATACAGTGTCATCGAAAAGCGTAAGGCGGAGATATCGTCTAAAGTAATGCCTGGACTTTTGGCCCATAGATCCGCTTTAGGGCATTTCCCTAGCGGAGATAGTTATTTTGATGAAGCTTGTTGGAGAGAATACAGGAACAAGTTGTGGGACTTGGTTATAGATGGTGATAAAACTGCTATAAAGCTGCAAAAGTCGTGGCGAGAATGCATGAACTGTGTTAAAACCTACGAACTGAAACAGCGAATGGCTGCTGCAGTTAGAGCAACTTTGTCAGGACGAGATGCAGCGCCAGGTGTATCTGAGTTGCAGCTGAAAGATGTGTCTGAGAACTGTCGACCGATCGACCGGGGCCGCCCCCGATACATCTTGCGGCGACCACACCGCATTTACCAGCCGTCACCACTGCCGTTTGCACACAGCGGGGGAAAAGCCAGAAAAAGGCAGCTCAGTGTGTTTGACCCCTTTTTATCAACACCTTCCTCTGACATCGCCAGCGACGGCTCGGATTCGGAAGACAATACCAGCAGCGAGGAATTCAAACAGCGCCGACTTTGCTTTACGGCCCCTCTTAGAAAAAATGGAGCGCTTGGAGGCTCGCGGTTACAGCGTTCCTGCCACCGCACTCCTCCCGCGAGCCCTGCCGACCCCCGCGGATACCGACGGCTCCGACCAAGGCGGGTACCGGCTGATGCACCACCGACACCGACAGCACCGACAGTAGCAGCGGAGCAGCTGCCACGGCAGCAGCCCCCACCCCTTTCCCCCGCAGCGGCTTTAGCCGCACCACTCTGTTTTGATTTAAAGCAACAGTACTCATTTTGTCATTTCTGATTGTAACGTCTTTCAGAGATTTGTTATTTAGAGTTTTGTTAAGTTTTTCTAATAAGCATAATGAATAAGTAAACATTTGGTATTTACAGGTATTTAGTACATAGTAATTGCAGTAAGGTGTATGCACTTAGTTAAGAGTTCAAATTGTAAGATTTTCTGTTGGTTCGAACCCTCTTAGTTGTCTGCCTAGGCATTTCTAAGGAGCTCCATGTAATATAGTTAAGGAATGTATAAACAGGTTTTAATTTTGGAAAGTGTTTTTTTGTTAATGTAACAATTTTATTTCTTTTTAGACACTGATTTGATGGATTAATTTTAACATAGTTTTTTAAGGTTTTAAGGATTTTTTTGGTATTAGCATAAGTTAAGGTTTGTAGTAAATAGGTATTAATTTTAACAATTATTCCTTCACTAATGTGCAGAAGAACCAAGACTGAGAGGAAACAGCATTTCCCATGAAGTCAAACATCGATCACAATAACTGTTATGATAATCTGGGGTCAAAAGCATCAATCAAAAAAATATTTTGTCCTGAATGCTGAATTTGAAAATAGGCAGAAAACCTATTTTGTGGTGAGAAAGAGGATTTAAATCCCCATGGAAAATTATTGAAAGGGATTGGCATAAATGGGAAATAAAGACTAGAGAAATTTTAGTTGGGAAATATCAGGAATAATTAAAAGGATTAGTAAAAGGAAAAGTAAGAGACATAAGATTTTGAAGGAAGAGGAATTGAAATAACAAAAGCACAATGGGAAATGGTAAACAAACTAACCAAGGAAGTAGAGAAGAGACTCCAAATGGAATTTTGAAGTGGGTTAAGGAGTTAAAAAATCTGTAGGGCTCCTGAAGAATGTAACTGCTGCCGAGAAGAAAATACACCCGGCTGCTGGTTGCACCCCAGCAGGCCGGGGAGGCAGAGTTAACATATACTGGTGGAGCCTAATTTTGATCCTAAACCTATTTGCACATAAGGAGTCCAATCGAAATCAAAAACCACGTTCCCATGTGTGGAATCTTGATCAGACTGGAGAGAAAAGACTTGAACTTGAAAAAGCAATGGTAAATTTTTCTGCTACAGTTGAAATCATAGTAAATGCAAGCATAGATGCAATAAAAGCACAGCAAATTGAAATCAATAGTCTCTCGAAAATATCTACTCAGAATAGATTAGCTTTGGATTTTTTATATGTTAAGGAAGGGGGTGTATGTGTAGTCATAAATGTAAGTTGTTGTAGTTATGTTAATCTAGATAAACGAGTGGAAACAGATTTACAGGCGATTGTAAACCACAATCAGATATTACATCAGATTTCTTTAGATGATACTTCTTGTGGATTTAAAGAAATATGGGATAAATTAACTTTCTGGTTACCAAATCTAAATTGGCTTAAACATTTGTTTGTAATATTGTTGGAATAATTGTAATATTGCTATGCATAATACTCTGCAATTGTTGTTACAAAATACTAAGACCTTTAAGTAAGATTGCTCATGTCAACGAGTTACAAGTAGAGAATTATGATCAGAATGTGATCAGAACAGATGAACTTAATTATGATCCAATTAAGAAGGTTCTGAAATATCTGGAAATTTTAACACAAATCAATGGTGACCAAAAAAAAAAAAAAAAGGGGAATTGTGATGAATATACTGGTGATTTGTGTTAAAATTGTAAGACTTAGAGTGCACTGGGATTAAGGGTCAGGATCTTGTGAGGCCTGTTTAGAGGGTAAAGAGAAAGAAACCTCTCTTGCAGACTTGCAAGGACACTGTCTGGTTAATTGGAGACATCACGGCTGAGAAGGAGCTGTCTTAAAGATAAACATTCAGAACTAGGAATTTGTTTTCTTCAGATAAGAAGCCTGCACAATTGAGCATGTGTGAAAGTGGATGCTTTGACCCTTACCACACTGAATGTAGGGAGAAGGGATTTATATGTTATCTCACCAGTTCGCTATAATTTTACACACCTAGAGGGAAAATCAAAATTCATAACAACACAACATGCATTTTCATTTTCGGTTGAAAACATCAACAAATGGTACCAATAAGAGATCAGTATTACTAGGATGAGCAAAAAAACATTATTATGGATAATTTTATATTGGGCAAAGCAATGAAGCTCTTTTGCTCTTGCTGATTGCCTGCAAGTTTTCTGTCTGTGAAGCTAGAGCCTGGCCAGATCTACCTTTACAGATTAAAGAAATCTTGCTACCATTAAACAAATTATGATTTTTGACCATCCTAGAGAAAATAAAGGTGCAACATAACAGGTAATAATGAATTGATTGAACTTTTTCAGACGTGTCTGATAGGGACACCCAGACTTAATGTAAATATGTTTGTTAATTATAGTAGTAAGTTTTAAGGTTCTTAGGTATTATTGTACTCATTTTGATTATTGTTAAACTTGTTTATAATTGTATTATGCAAAGTGTTCAAAGAATAACTTCCAAGGCCTTACTTGCACAAAAGAAAAACGGGGGAATTGTTGTCGGGCAAGAGGGGACATGGGTCCCAGGAACGCCTGTGCAATTCAGGCCTTGAAGAATTCTCTGTTGATAATATAGTGGCAGAGTAGGAGATGTGAGAAAGTGCTGATTGCTTGGTATGCTGAAGTCCAGCTGCCCCTGAGATGGGAGGCAAGCAAGATAAGGAGGAGGCGAGATCTGGGAAAGAGAGCAATTAGGCCGGATGGAAGAATTCCACAGAGTTGTGAAAACAATGATGTAACCTGTTAGAGAGCAACCAATAGTATGTTGCCAAGTGGGCATAATTATAGCAAACTGTATATAAGATGTGTCTGATGCTCAATAAAGTTGGAATCCACTGATCAAATTGGTCGAATAAGCGGCCCCCTTCTTGCAGTAGGGATGGGGCTGGGGCTGGGGCTGGGGCTAGGGCTGGGGCTGGGCTGGGGCCGAGGGCGGGGCTGGGGCAGGGCTGGGGCAGGGCTGGAGCTGGACTGGGACGGGGCCGGGTCTGGGGGCAGGGATTAGCTGGGGCTGGGATTGGGCTGGTGGCAGGGCTGGGGCTGGGTTGGGGCTGGGGCTGGGGGCAGTGCTGGGGCATGGCTGCGTCCTGGACCAGGTCTGGGGGCAGGGCTGAGCTGGGACTGGGGCTGGGGCTGGGCTGGGGCTAAGGCTGGGCTGGTGCTGAGCTGGGGGCAGGGCTAGGCTGGGGGCTGGGTCTGGGCTGGGTCTGGGGGCTGTGGCCGGGGCAGGGGGCACGGCTGGGGCTGGGCTGGGGCTGGAGGCTGGGGCCAGGGCTGGGGCTGGGGCTGGGGGCAGGGCTGGAGGTGGGGGCTGGGTTGGGGCTGAGGAAGGGCTGGGGCACGGCTAGGGCTTGGGCCGGGGCTAGGCTGGGGCTGGGGTCGGGGCTGAGGGCTGGGGGTCGGGGCTGAGGGATGGGCTGGGGCTGGGGGCAGGGCTGGAGCCGGGGCTGGGGCCCAGACTGGGGCTGGGCAGGGTCTGAGCTGATGCTGGGGTTTGGCTGGGGCTGGGCTGGGGCTGGGCTGGGGGCTGGGCTGGGGCTGGGGCAGGGCTGGGGAAGGGGTTGGGGCTGGGCTGGAGCCGGGGCTGGGGCTGGGGCTGGGCTGGGTCTAGGGCTGGGGCTGTGCTGGTGCTGTGCTGGGTGTGGGCTGGGGACTAGGGCTGGGGCAGGGCTGACGCAGGGCTGGGGCTGGGCTGGGGGCTGGGGCAGGGTTGGGGCTGGGCTGGGGCCAGGGCTGGGGCTGGAGGCTGGGGCCGGGGCTGGGCTGGGGCTGGGCTGGAGCTTGGGCCGGGGCTGGAACTGGGGCTGGGGCAGGGGTTGGGGCCGGGGCTGGGCTGTGGCTTGTACTGGGCTGGGGCTGGGCTAGGGCTGAGGTTGGGGCCGGGGCTGGGGCAGGGCTGGGGCTGGGATTGAGCCGGAGCTCGGGTCAGGGCTGGGGCAGGGCTGGGGCAGGGGCTGGAGCCGGAGCTGGGCTGGGGCTGGGCTGGGGCTAGGGCCGGGGCTGGGCTGGGGCCAGGGCTGGGGCTGGAACCAAGGCTTGGGCAGGGCTGGGGCTGGGCTCCGGCCGGGGCTGGGGCTGGGGTATGGCTGGGGCTGGGCTGGGTCAGGGCTGGGTCAGGGCTGGGGCGGGGCTGGGGCCGGGGCTTGGGCAGCATTGGGGCTGGGCTGGGACCAGGTCTGGGGCTGGAGGCTGGGGCCAGGGCTGGGCTGGGGCTGGGCTGGGGCTAGGGCTGGGCTGGGGCTGGGGCAAGCGTGGGCTGGAGGCTGGGCTGGGGCTGGGGCAGGGCTGGGGCTGGGGCTGGGCTGGGGCTGGGCTGGGGCTGGAGGATGGGGCCAGGGCTGGGGCTGGGGCTGGGGGCAGGGCTGGAGGTGGGGCCTGGGTTGGGGCTGAGGAAGGGCTGGGGCACGGCTAGGGCTTGGGCCGGGGCTAGGCTGGGGCTAGGGCTGGGGGCTGGGGCTGGGGGCTGGGGCTGGGGCTTCGGCAGGTTTGGGGCAGGGTTGAGGTCTGGGGCTGGGGCAGGGCTAGTGCAGGGCTGGGCTAGGGGCTGGGGCCTGGGCTGGAGCTGGGCAGGGGCTGAGCTGGGTCTGGCCTGGGGGCACGGCTGGGGCCGGGACTGGGGCTAGGGCTGGGTTGGGGCTGGGGCAAGGGTGGGCTGGAGGCTGGGCTGGGGCGGGGGCAGGGCTGGGGCTGAGCTGCAGGCAGGGCTGGGGTGGGGCTTGGGCAGGGCTGGGGCTGGGCTGGGGGCTGGGCTTGGGGCTGCGGGCTGAGCTGGGGCTGGGGGCAGGGCTGGAGCCGGGGCTGGCACGCAGACCAGGGCTGGGCAGGGTCTGAGCTGTGGCTGGGGTTTGGCTGGGGCTGGGCTGGGGGCTGGGCTGGGGGCTGGGCTGGGGCAGGGCTGGGGAAGGGGTTGGGGCCGGGGCTGGAGCCGGGGCTGGGGCTGGGGCTGGGCTGGGTCTAGGGCTGGGGCTGTGCTGGTGCTGTGCTGGGTGTGGGCTGGGGACTAGGGCTGGGGGACTAGGGCTGGGCAGGGCTTGGGCAGGGCTTGGGGCCGGGGCTGGGCTGCGGATGAGCTGGGGCTGGGCTGGGCTGGGGCCGGGGCTGGGGCAGGGCTGGGGTTGGGCTGGGGCTGGAGTGGGGCTGGGGTGGGGGCTGGAGCAGGGCTGGGGCTGGGCTGGGGACTGGGCTAGGGCCGGGTTTGGGGCCGAGGCTGGGGCAGGGCTGGGGTTGGGCTTGATCCGGGGCTGGGCTGGGGTTGGGCTGGGCTAGGGCCGGGGCTGGGGAAGGGCTGGGTGCGGGACTTGGGCAGGGTTTGGGCTGGGCTGGAGCCAGGTCCGGGGTTGGAGGCTGGGGCTGGGGCTGGGCTGGGGCTGGGCTGGGTCTAGGGCTATGGCTGTGCTGGTGCTGTGCTGGGAGTGGGCTGGGGACTAGGGTAGGGGCAGTGCTGGGGCAGGGCTGGGGCACGGCTGGGGCTGGGCTGGGGGCTGTGGCCAGGGCCGGGGCTGGGCTGGGGCTGGGCTGGAGCTAGGGCCAGGGCTGGAACCGGGGCTGGGGCTGGGCTGAGCTGGGGCCGGGGCTGGGGCAGGGCTGGGGTTGGGCTGGTGGCAGGGCTGTGGCTAGGGCCGGGGCTGGGCTGGGGCCGGGGCAGGGGCTGGGGGCAGGGATGGGGCAGGGCTGGGGCTGGGGCTGGAAGCAAGGCTTGGGCAGGGCTGGGGCTGGGCTCGGGCCGGGGATGGGGCTGGGGATGGGGCTGGGGCTGGGCTGGGTCCGGGACTTGAGCAGGGTTTGGGCTGGGCTGGGGCCAGGTCTGGGGTTGGAGGCTGTGGCTGGGGCTGGGGCCGGGGGCTGGGCTGGGGCAGGGCAGGGGCAGCGCTAGGGCTGAGGCTGGGGCTGGGCTGGGGCCAGGGCTGGGGCAGGGTTAGGGCATGGTTGGGGGTGGGGAATGGGGCAGGGATGGGGCTGGGGCTGGGCTGGGCTGGGGGAACGGATGGGGCTGGGGCTGGGGCTGGGGCTTGGGCTGGGGAAGGTCTGGGCCTGGACTGGGGATGAGGCTGGGGTGGGGCTGGGGCTGGGTCCAGGGCAGGGCTGGGGCTGGGGCTAGGCTGTGGTAGGGCTGGGGCTGGGCTGGGGCTGGGGCTGGGTCCAGGGTGGGGCTGGGGCTGGGCTGGGGGCAGGGCTGGGTCTGGGCGGTGGCTGGGACTGGGTCCAGGGCAGGGTCTGGACTGGGGCTGGGGCTTGGCTGGGGCAGGGGTTGGGGCCGGGGGTGGGGCTGGGGCTGGGACTGGGTCCAGGGCTGGGGCAGGGCAGTGGCTGGGGTTGGGCTGGGGCAGGGCCGGGGCGGGGGGCTGGGCTGGGGCTGGGGTTGGGCTGGGGCAGGGCTGGGGCTGGGGCTGGGTCCAGGGCTGTGGCTGGTCTGTGGCTGGAGCTGGGCTGGGGCTGAGGGTGGGGCGGGGACTGGGCTAGGGCTGGGCTGGGGCCAGGGCTGTGACTGGGGCTAGGTCCAGGGCTGGGGCTGGGCTGTGGCTGGGGCTGGGCTGGGGCAGGCCTGGGGCTGGGGCTGGGGCTGGGCTGGGGCTGGGTCCAGGGCAGGGGCTGGGCTGGCGGCATGGCTGGGCCGGGGCAGGGCTGGGACTGGGGCTGGAATGGGGCCGAGGGTGGGGCTGGGGCAGGGCTGGGGCTGGGGCAGGAACCAAGTCTTGGGCATGGCTAAGGCTGGGGCTGGGTCAGGGCTGGGCTAGGGCTGGGCTGGGGCTGGGCTGGGGCCAGGGCTTGAGCAGGGTTAGGGCTGGGGCTGGAACCAAGGCTTGGGCAGGGCTGGGGCTGGAGGCTTGGACCGAGGCTGGGCTGGGGCTGGGCTGGGGCTAGGGCTGGGCTGGGGCTGGGGCAAGGGTGGGCTGGTGGCTGGGCAGGGCTGGGGCAGGGCTGGGGCTGGGCTGGGGCTGAGCTGGGGGCAGGGCTGGGCTGGGGCTTGGGCAGGGGATGGGCTGGGTCTAGGGCTGGGGCTGTGCTGGTGCTGTGCTGGGAGTGGGCTGGGGACTAGGGCAGGGGCAGGGCTGGGGCAGGGCTGGGGCTGGGCTGGGGCCAGGTCTGGGGCTGGGGCTGGAGGCTGGGGCCGGGGCTGGGCTGGGGATGAGCTGGGGCAGGGCCGGGGCTGGAACTGGGGCTGGGGCAGGGGTTGGGGCCGGGGCTGGTCTGGGGATGAGCTGGGGCAGGGCTGGGGTTTGGGCTGGGGCCGGGGCTGGGCTGGGGCTCAGCTGGGGCTGGGGCTGGGGCTGGGGACAAGGCTGAGGCAGGGCGGGGCAGGGCTGGCGCAGGACTGGGGCTGGGGCTGGGGCTGGGGGCTGGGGCTGAGGGCTGGGTCTTGGCTGGGGCTGATGGATGGGGCTGGGGCAGGGCTGGGGTAGGGCTTGGGCTGGGGCTGGGGCTGGGGCTGGGGTAGGGGCAGGTCAGGGGCATGGCTGGGGCTGTGGCTGGGGCATGGCTGGGGCTGTGGCTGGGGCTGTGGCTGGAGCTGGGCTGGGGCCGGGAATGGGGCCGTGAGTGGGGCTTGGCTGGGGCCTGGGCTGGGGCCGGGTCTGGGGCCGTGAGTGGGGCTTGGCTGGGGCCGGGGCTGGGTCCAGGGCTGGGCTGGGCGGTGGCTGGGGCTGGGGCTGGGCTGGGCTGGGGGAATGGATGGGGCTGGGGCTGGGGCTGGGGCTGGGGCTGGGGCTTGGGCTGGGGCAGGTCTGGGCCTGGGCTGGGGATGAGGCTGGGGTGGGGCCGGGGCTGGGTCCAGGGCAGGGCTGGGGCTGGGGCAGGTCTGGGCCTGGGCTGGGAATGAGGCTGGGGTGGGGCTGGGGCTGGGTCCAGGGCTGGGGCTGGGCTGGGACCAGGACTGGGCTGGGGCAGGGCCTGGGGCAGGGCTGGGGCTGGGGCTGGGGCTGGGGTAGGGGCAGGTCTGGGGCATGGCTGGGGCTGTGGCTGGGGCTGTGGCCGGGGCTGGGGGCAGGGATGGGGCAGGGCTGGGGCTGGGGCTGGAACCAAGGCTTGGGCAGGGCTGGGGCTGGGCTGTGGGTGGAGCTGGGCTGGGGCAGTGCTGGGGCTGGGGCTGGGGCTGGGTCCAGTGCTGGGGCTGGGCTGGGGCTGGGGCTGGGTCTGGGGCTGGGCAGGGCTGGGGCTGGGCATGGACCGGGACTGGGCAGGGGTAAAGCTGGGGCAGGGGCTGGGCCGGGGACGAGGGTGGGGCAGGGCTGTGGCTGGGCATGGCCTGGGATTGGGTAGGGGTAGGGCCGGGGCTGGGGTTGGGCTGGGGCTGGGTCTGGGGCTGGGCTAGGGCTGGGGCTGGGTCCAGGGCTGGGGCAGGGCTGTGGCTGGGGCTGGGGCTGGGCTGGGGCTAGGTCCAGGGCTGTGGCTGGACTGTGGCTAAAGCTGGGGTGGGGCTGAGGGTGGGGCTGGGGCTGGGCTAGGGCTGGGCTGGGGCTGGGCTAGGGCTGTGCTGGGGCCGGGGCTGGAACTGGGGCTGGGTCCAGGACTGGGGCTGGGCTGGGTCTGGGTCCACAGCAGGGGCTGTGCTGGGGCTGGGGCTGGGCTGGGGCAGGGCTGGGGCAGGGGCAGGGCGGGGGCTGTGGATGGGCTGTGGCTGGAGCTGGGCTGGGGCCGGGGCTGGGGCTGGGGCGGGGACTGGGAGAGGGCTGGGGCTGGGGCTGGGTCCAGGGCTGGGGCTGGGCGGTGGCTGGGGCTGGGCTGGGGCAGGGCTTTGGCTGGGGCTGGGGCTGGGGGCAGGGATGGGGCAGGGATGGGGCTGGGGCTGGAAGCAAGGCTTGGGCAGGGCTGGGGCTGGGCTCGGGCCGGGGATGGGGCTGGGGATGGGGCTGGGGCTGGGCTGGGTCCGGGACTTGAGCAGGGTTTGGGCTGGGCTCGGGCCAGGTCTGGGGTTGGAGGCTGTGGCTGGGGCTGGGGCCGGGGGCTGGGCTGGGGCAGGGTAGGGGCAGCGCTAGGGCCGAGGCTGGGGCTGGGCTGGGGCCAGGGCTGGGGCAGGGTTAGGGCATGGTTGGGGGTGGGGAATGGGGCAGGGATGGGGCTGTTCTGGGGCTGTGGCTAGGCTGGGGCTGGGCTGGGGGCTGGTGCCAGGGCTGGGGCAGGATTGGGCGGGGGACTGGGCTGGGGCTGGGGAAGGGCTGGGGCAGGGGCTGGGTCCCAGGCTGGGTCTGGGTCTGGGGTCTGGTCCAGGACTGGGGTAGGACTGTAGCAGCGCCAGGGACGGGGTTGGGGCTAGGCTGTGCTTAGGGCTGGGTCTGGACTGTGGGTGAGCTGGGGCTGGGTTGGGGCTGGGCTGGGCGGTGGCTGGGGCTGGGGCTGAGCTGGGGCCGAAGCAGGGCTGGGGTAGGGCTTGGGCAGGGGCTGGGGCTGGATTGGGGCAGGGCTGGGAGCTGGGCTGGGGCTGGGGCAGGGCTGGGACTGGGGCAGGGCTGGGCTAGAGCTGGACTGGGGCCGGGGCTGGGGCCATGAGTGGGGCTTGGCTGGGGCCCGGGCTGAGGCCGGGGCTGGGGCTGGGGCTGGGCTGGGGTAGGGCTGGGGCTGGGCTGGGGCTGGGGCTGGGTCCAGGGTGGGGCTGGGGCTGGGCAGGGGCAGGTCTGGGGCTGGGCGGTGGCTGGGGCTGGGCTGGGGCTGAGGCTGTGTCCAAGGTGGGGCTGTGGCCGGGGCTGGGGCAGGACTGGGGCCGGGCTGGGGCTGGGGCTGGGTCCAGGGCAGGGGCTGGACTGGGGCTGGGGCTAGGCTGGGGCAGGGCTGGGGCTGGGCTGGGGCTGGGGCTGGGTCCAAGGTGGGGCTGGGGCCGGGGCTGGGGCAGGACTGGGGCCGGGCTGGGGCTGGGGCTGGGCTGAGGGTAGGGCTGGGGCAGGGCTGGGGATGGGGCTGGGCTGGGGCTGGGCTGTGGGTGGAGCTGGGCTGGGGCAGTGCTGGGGCTGTGGCCTGGGCTGGGCTGGGGCTGGGTCCAGGGCTGGGGCTGGGCTGGGGCTGGGGCTGGGCTGGGGCTGAGGGTGGGGCTGGGGCTGGGCTAGGGCTGGGCTGGGGCTAGGGCTGCGACTGAGGCTGGGTCCAGGGCTGTGGCTGGGCTGTGGCTAGGGCTGGGCCGGGGCAGGGCTGGGGCAGGGGCTGGGCTGGGGCTGGGCAGCGGATGAGGCTGGGGTGGGGCTGGGTCTGGGTTCGGTGCAGGGCTAGGGCTGGGGCTGGGGCTGGGGCTGGGCAGGGCTGGGGCTAGGGCATGGACCGGGACTGGGCAGGGGTAAAGCTGGGGCAGGGGCTGGGCCGGGGACGAGGGTGGGGCAGGGCTGTGGCTGGGCATGGACTGGGATTGGGTAGGGGTAGGGCCGGGGCTGGGGTTGGGCTGTGGCTGGGTCTGGGTCTGGGCTAGGGCTGGGGCTGGGTCCAGGGCTGGGGCAGGGCTGTGGCTGGGGCTGGGGCTGGGCTGGGGCTAGGTCCAGGGCTGTGGCTGGACTGTGGCTAAAGCTGGGGTGGGGCTGAGGGTGGGGCTGGGGCTGGGCTAGGGCTGGGCTGGGGCTGGGCTAGGGCTGTGCTGGGGCCGGGGCTGGAACTGGGGCTGGGTCCAGGACTGGGGCTGGGCTGGGTCTGGGTCCACAGCAGGGGCTGTGCTGGGGCTGGGGCTGGGCTGGGGCAGGGCTGGGGCAGGGGCAGGGCGGGGGCTGTGGATGGGCTGTGGCTGGAGCTGGGCTGGGGGCGGGGCTGGGGCTGGGGCGGGGACTGGGAGAGGGCTGGGGCTGGGGCTGGGTCCATGGCTGGGGCTGGGCGGTGGCTGGGGCTGGGCTGGGGCAGGGCTTTGGCTGGGGCTGGGGCTGGGGGCAGGGATGGGGCAGGGCTGGGGCTGGGGCTGGAAGCAAGGCTTGGGCAGGGCTGGGGCTGGGCTCGGGCCGGGGATGGGGCTGGGGATGGGGCTGGGGCTGGGCTGGGTCCGGGACTTGAGCAGGGTTTGGGCTGGGCTGGGGCCAGGTCTGGGGTTGGAGGCTGTGGCTGGGGCTGGGGCCGGGGGCTGGGCTGGGGCAGGGTAGGGGCAGCGCTAGGGCCGAGGCTGGGGCTGGGCTGGGGCCAGGGCTGGGGCAGGCTTAGGGCATGGTTGGGGGTGGGGAATGGGGCAGGGATGGGGCTGTTCTGGGGCTGCGGCTAGGCTGGGGCTGGGCTGGGGGCTGGTGCCAGGGCTGGGGCAGGATTGGGCGGGGGACTGGGCTGGGGCGGGGGAAGGGCTGGGGCAGGGGCTGGGTCCCAGGCTGGGTCTGGGTCTGGGGTCTGGTCCAGGACTGGGGTAGGACTGTAGCAGCGCCAGGGACGGGGTTGGGGCTAGGCTGTGCTTAGGGCTGGGTCTGGACTGTGGGTGAGCTGGGGCTGGGTTGGGGCTGGGCTGGGCGGTGGCTGGGGCTGGGGCTGGGCTGGGGCCGAAGCAGGCCTGGGGTAGGGCTTGGGCAGGGGCTGGGGCTGGATTGGGGCAGGGCTGGGAGCTGGGCTGGGGCTGGGGCAGGGCTGGGACTGAGGCAGGGCTGGGCTAGAGCTGGACTGGGGCCGGGGCTGGGGCCATGAGTGGGGCTTGGCTGGGGCCCGGGCTGAGGCCGGGGGTGGGGCTGGGGCTGGGCAGGGGCAGGTCTGGGGCTGGGCTGGGGCTGAGGCTGTGCCCAAGGTGGGGCTGTGGCCGGGGCTGGGGCAGGACTGGGGCCGGGCTGGGGCTGGGGCTGGGTCCAGGGCAGGGGCTGGACTGGGGCTGGGGCTAGGCTGGGGCAGGGCTGGGGCTGGGCTGGGGCTGGGGCTGGGTCCAAGGTGGGGCTGGGGCCGGGGCTGGGGCAGGACTGGGGCCGGGCTGGGGCTGGGGCTGGGCTGAGGGTAGGGCTGGGGCAGGGCTGGGGATGGGGCTGGGGCTGGGGCTGGGCTGAGGGTAGGGCTGGGGCAGGGCTGGGGCTGGGGCTGGGCTGGGGCTGGGTCCAGGGCTGTGGCTGGGCTGTGGGTGGAGCTGGGCTGGGGCTGAGGGTGGGGTTGGGGCTGGGCTAGGGCTGGGCTGTGGCCGGGGATGCGACTGGGGCTGGGCTAGGGCTGGGGCTGGGCTGTGGGTGGAGCTGGGCTGGGGCGGCGCTGGGGCTGGGGCTGGGGCTGGGCTGGGCTGGGGCTGGGTCCAGGGCTGTGGCTGGGCTAGGGCTGGGCTGGGGCCGGGGCTGCGACTGAGGCTGGGTCCAGGGCTGGGACTGGGCTGTGGCTAGGGCTGGGCCGGGGCAGGGCTGGGGCAGGGGCTGGGCTGGGGCTGAGGGTGGGGCTGGGGCTGGGGCTGGGGACAGGGCTGGGGACAGGGCTGGGGCCAGAGCTGGGGCAGGGCTGGGGCCAGGCTGGGGCTGGGCGGTGGCTGGGGCTGGGCTGGGGCAGGGCTTTGGCTGGGGCTGGGGCTGGGGGCAGGGATGGGGCAGGGCTGGGGCTGGGGCTGGAAGCAAGGCTTGGGCAGGGCTGGGGCTGGGCTCGGGCCGGGGATGGGGCTGGGGATGGGGCTGGGGCTGGGCTGGGTCCGGGACTTGAGCAGGGTTTGGGCTGGGCTGGGGCCAGGTCTGGGGTTGGAGGCTGTGGCTGGGGCTGGGGCCGGGGGCTGGGCTGGGGCAGGGTAGGGGCAGCGCTAGGGCCGAGGCTGGGGCTGGGCTGGGGCCAGGGCTGGGGCAGGCTTAGGGCATGGTTGGGGGTGGGGAATGGGGCAGGGATGGGGCTGTTCTGGGGCTGCGGCTAGGCTGGGGCTGGGCTGGGGGCTGGTGCCAGGGCTGGGGCAGGATTGGGCGGGGGACTGGGCTGGGGCGGGGGAAGGGCTGGGGCAGGGGCTGGGTCCCAGGCTGGGTCTGGGTCTGGGGTCTGGTCCAGGACTGGGGTAGGACTGTAGCAGCGCCAGGGACGGGGTTGGGGCTAGGCTGTGCTTAGGGCTGGGTCTGGACTGTGGGTGAGCTGGGGCTGGGTTGGGGCTGGGCTGGGCGGTGGCTGGGGCTGGGGCTGGGCTGGGGCCGAAGCAGGCCTGGGGTAGGGCTTGGGCAGGGGCTGGGGCTGGATTGGGGCAGGGCTGGGAGCTGGGCTGGGGCTGGGGCAGGGCTGGGACTGAGGTAGGGCTGGGCTAGAGCTGGACTGGGGCCGGGGCTGGGGCCATGAGTGGGGCTTGGCTGGGGCCCGGGCTGAGGCCGGGGGTGGGGCTGGGGCTGGGCAGGGGCAGGTCTGGGGCTGGGCTGGGGCTGAGGCTGTGCCCAAGGTGGGGCTGTGGCCGGGGCTGGGGCAGGACTGGGGCCGGGCTGGGGCTGGGGCTGGGTCCAGGGCAGGGGCTGGACTGGGGCTGGGGCTAGGCTGGGGCAGGGCTGGGGCTGGGCTGGGGCTGGGGCTGGGTCCAAGGTGGGGCTGGGGCCGGGGCTGGGGCAGGACTGGGGCCGGGCTGGGGCTGGGGCTGGGCTGAGGGTAGGGCTGGGGCAGGGCTGGGGATGGGGCTGGGGCTGGGGCTGGGCTGTGGGTGGAGCTGGGCTGGGGCAGTGCTGGGGCTGTGGCCTGGGCTGGGCTGGGGCTGGGTCCAGGGCTGGGGCTGGGGCAGGGACTGGGAGAGGGCTGGGGCTGGGGCTGGGTCCAGGGCTGGGGCTGGGCGGTGGCTGGGGCTGGGCTGGGGCAGGGCTTTGGCTGGGGCTGGGGCTGGGCTGGGAGCTTTGGCTGGGGCTGGGGCTGGGCTGGGCTGGGGGAACGGATGGGGCTGGGGCTGGGGCTGGGGCTTGGGCTGGGGAAGGTCTGGGCCTGGACTGGGGATGAGGCTGGGGTGGGGCTGGGGCTGGGTCCAGGGCAGGGCTGGGGCTGGGGCTGGGGCTAGGCTGTGGTAGGGCTGGGGCAGGGCTGGGGCTGGGGCTGGGTCCAGGGCAGGGGCTGGACTGGGGCTGGGGCTAGGCTGGGGCCGGGCTGGGGTTGGGCTGGGGCTGGGGCTGGGTCCAAGGTGGGGCTGTTGACGGGGCTGGGGCAGGACTGGGGCCGGGCTGGGGCTGGGGCTGGGCTGAGGGTAGGGCTGGGGCAGGGCTGGGGCTGGGGCTGGGCTGGGGCTGGGTCCAGGGCTGTGGCTGGGCTGTGGGTGGAGCTGGGCTGGGGCTGAGGGTGGGGTTGGGGCTGGGCTAGGGCTGGGCTGTGGCCGGGGATGCGACTGGGGCTGGGCTAGGGCTGGGGCTGGGCTGTGGGTGGAGCTGGGCTGGGGCGGTGCTGGGGCTGGGGCTGGGGCTGGGCTGGGCTGGGGCTGGGTCCAGGGCTGTGGCTGGGCTAGGGCTGGGCTGGGGCCGGGGCTGAGACTGAGGCTGGGTCCAGGGCTGGGACTGGGCTGTGGCTAGGGCTGGGCCGGGGCAGGGCTGGGGCAGGGGCTGGGCTGGGGCTGAGGGTGGGGCTGGGGCTGGGGCTGGGGACAGGGCTGGGGACAGGGCTGGGGCCAGAGCTGGGGCAGGGCTGGGGCCAGGCTGGGGCTGGGTTCGGTGCAGGGCTGGTGTGGCCGGTTGACGTTGCCCCCTTAAGAAAGGGAACATGGTGGACGGAAGTTGGTAAACGGAAGGAATAGTCTAAACTAATTTCATTGGACGAGTGGGAGGAAGCACCTTCTGAAGTGGGAGTGAAGTGGACATTTCCAGCACTTCTCAGTCAGTCTTGCTTCCGCCTCTTCTTCAGGCAACAGCTTTCTGTCCTGGGCTTTCTGCCAAGGCTTCGGCCTTGAGGCCGATAAGATACCAGGCCTGTATATTAACTCCTTTCCAATTAACACAAACTGCTTCTAACATTTTTTTTTTTTTTCCCTTTCTTTTCTTTCTCTTTCTATCCCATTCTGGGGAAAGGGGGGGAAGAGAGGGGAGAGCGGAGGTGGGGGACCCCTCTGCCGAGGGGGCTTACTCTCATTTCTGTGTTGCTCTGTTGTATATCTTTGCATATATTGTAGATATTGTAAATTTGTAAATAATCCCCTGCATTCCCTACGTTGCTTTGTAAATATAGCTCCACTGCTTTGCTAATTCAGCTTGCGAGTTTTTTTTTTCCTTTCCCTTCAATTTTTTTTCCCTTTTACTTTACAAAGGGGGAAGGGAGGAGGCTTCTTGGCCTTGCCCTTCCACCCACCACAGCTGGGGCAGGGCGGGGGCTACGGCTGGGCTGGGACCAGGGATGGGTCCGGGGGTGGGGCTGGGGCTGCGTCCAGAGCTGGGCTGGGCTGGAGCTGGGACTGGGGCAGGGCTAGGGCTGGGCTGGTTCTGGGCTGGGGGCAAGGATGGGGTTTGGGCTGGGGTTGGGCCAGGGCTTGGGCTGGGCTGGGACCGGGGCTGGGCTGGGGTAGGGCTGGCACAGGGCTGGGGCTGGGGCTGGGGCTGGGGCGGGGACTGGGGCAGGGCTATAGCTGGGGCTGGGCTGGGGCCGAGTCTGGGTCCGGGGCTGGGTCTGGGGCCGGGGCAGGGCTGGGGCAGGGCTGGAACTGGGGCTGGGCTGGGGGCAAGGTTGGGGCTGGGGCTGGGCTGGTGGCGAGGGTGGGGCTGGGGCTGGGGCTGCGGACAGGGCTGGGGCTAGGGCTGAGGTAGGGGTAGGGCTGGGGCTGGATTGGGGCCAGGGCTGGGGCAGGACTAGGCTTGAGGCTGAGCCTTGGGCTGGGGCAGGACTGGGGCCGGGCTGGGGCTGGGGCTGGGCTGAGGGTAGGGCTGGGGCAGGGCTGGGGATGGGGCTGGGCTGGGGCTGGGTCCAGGGCTGTAGCTGGGCTGTGGGTGGAGCTGGGCACGGGCTGAGGGTTGGGTTGGGGCTGGGCCAGGGCTGGTCTGGGGCCGGGGCTGCGACTGGGGCTGGGTCCAGGGCTGGGGCTGGGCTGTGGGTGGAGCTGGGCTGGGGCAGTGCTGGGGCTGGGGCTGGGGCTGGGCTGGGGCTGGGTCCAGGGCTGGGGCTGGGCTGTGGGTGGAGCTGGGCTGGGGCTGAGGGTGGGGCTGGGGCTGGGCTAGGGCTGGGCTGGGGCCGGGGCTGCGACTGAGGCTGGGTCCAGGGCTGGGACTGGGCTGTGGCTAGGGCTGGGCCGGGGCAGGGCTGGGGCAGCGCTGGAACTGGGGCTGGGCTGGGGGCAAGGTTGGGGCTGGGGTGGGGCTGCGGACAGGGCTGGGGCTAGGGCTGAGGTAGGGGTAGGACTGGGGCTGGATTGGGGCCAGGGCTGGGGCAGGACTAGGCTTGAGGCTGGGCCTTGGGCTGGGGCTGGGTTGGCGCAGGGCTGGGGCTGGGGCTGGAACCAAGGCATGGGCAGGGCTGGGGCTGGGGCTGGAGCCAGGGCTGGGGCAGGAGCCAGGGCTGGGGCAGGGCTGAGGTCAGGCCTGGGGCTGCGGCTTGGGCAGGGCTGGGGCTAGGCTGGGTCTGGGCCTGGGGCTGGGCTGTGGCTGGGGCTCGGGACAGGGCTGGGGCCAGTCTGGGTCTGGGTCTGGGTCTGGGTCTGGGCTGAGGGCAGGGCTGGGGCTGGAGGCCGGGATGGGGCAGGACTGGGACTGGGGCAGGGGCACGGGCCGAGGCTGGGGACTGGGCTAGGGCTGGAGCTAGGGCAGGGCTGGGGCCAGGCTGGGGCTGGGTTCGGCTCAGGGCTGGGGCTTGGTCCAGGGCTGGGGCTGGGCTAGGGCAGGGCTGGGGCTGGGGCAGTGGCTGGGGCTGGGTCCAGGGCTGTGGCTGGGCTGTGGCTGGAGCTGGGCTGGGGCTGAGGGTGGGGCTGGGGCCGGGCTAGGGCTGGGCTGGGGCCGGGGGCTGCGACTTGGTCTGGATCCAGGGCTGGGGCTGGGCTGGGGCAGGGCTGGGGCTGGGGCTGGGGCTGGGCTGGGACTGGTCCGGGGCAGGGGCTGGACTGGGGCTGGGGTTGGGCTGGGGCTGGGGCTGGGGCTGGGGCCGGGGCTGCGACTGGGGCTGGGTCCAGGGCTGGGGCTGTGCTGTGGCTGGGGCTGGGCTGTGGCTGGGGCTGGGCTGGAACCAAGGCATGGGCAGGGCTGGGGCTGGGGCTGGAGCCAGGGCTGGGGCAGGAGCCTGGGCTGGGGACAGGGCTGGGGCCACGCTGGGTCTGGGGCTGGGCTGAGGGCAGGGCTGGGGTTGGGGGCTGGGATGGGGCAAGACTGGGACTGGGGCAGGGGCACGGGCCGAGGCTGGGGACAGGGCTAGGGCTGGAGCTAGGGCAGGGTTGGGGCCAGGCTGGGGCTGGGTTCGGCTCAGGGCTGGGGCTTGGTCCAGGGCTGGGGCTGGGCTGAGGGCAGGGCTGGGCTGAGGCCGGGGCTGGGTCCGGGCCTGGGGCTGGGCTGAGGACAGGGCTGGGCTAGGGCTGGGGCTGGGTCAGGGCTGGGGCTGGGCTGGGGTTGGGGCTTTGGCTGGGGCAGTGCTGGGGCTGGTCTGAGGCTGGGCTGGGACCAGGACCGGGCTGGGGCAGGGACTGGGGCAGGACTTGGGCTGGGGCTGGGGCTGGGGCTGGGGCTGGGATGGGGCATGGCGGGGGCTGGGGCTGGACTGGGGGCAGGAATGGGGCTGGGGCTGGGCAGGGCTGGGGCTCGGCATGGACTGGGATGGGGTAGGGGTAGGGCCGGGGCTGGGGTTGGGCTGTGGCTGGGTCTGGGGCTGGGCTAGGGCTGGGGCTGGGTCCAGGGCTGGGGCAGTGCTGGGGCTGGGGCTGGGGCTGGGCTGGGGCTAGGTCCAGGGCTGGGGCTGGGCTGGGGCTGGGGCTGGGCTGGGGCTGAGGGTGGGGCTGGGGCTGGGCTAGGGCTGGGCTGGGGCCGGGGCTGCGACTGAGGCTGGGTCCAGGGCTGTGGCTGGGCTGTGGCTAGGGCTGGGCCGGGGCAGGGCTGGGGCAGGGGCTGGGCTGGGGCTGGGCAGCGGATGAGGCTGGGGTGGGGCTGGGGCTGGGGCTGGGTCCAGGGCAGGGCTAGGGCTGGGGCTGGGGCTGGGCAGGGCTGGGGCTGGGCATGGACTGGGATTGGGTAGGGGGAGGGCCGGGGCTGGGCTTGGGCTGTGGCTGGGTCTGGGGCTGGGCTAGGGCTGGGGCTGGGTCCAGGGCTGGGGCAGGGCTGTGGCTGGGGCTGGGGCTGGGCTGGGGCTAGGTCCAGGGCTGTGGCTGGACTGTGGCTAAAGCTGGGGTGGGGCTGAGGGTGGGGCTGGAGCTGGGCTAGGGCGGGGCTGGGGCTGGGCTAGGGCTGCGCTGGGGCCGGGGCTGCGACTGGGGCTGGGTCCAGGGCTGGGGCTGGGCTGGGGCTGGGCCCACGGCAGGGGCTGTGCTGGGGCTGGGGCTGGGCTGGGGCAGGGCTGGGGCAGGGGCAGGGCGGGGGCTGTGGATGGGCTGTGGCTTGAGCTGGGCTGGGGCCGGGGATGGGGCCGTGAGTGGGGCTTGGCTGGGGCCGGGGCTGGGGCTGGGGCGGGGACTGGGAGAGGGTTGGGGCTGGGGCTGGGTCCAGGGCTGGGGCTGGGCGGGGGCTGGGGCTGGGGCTGGGCTGGGGGCAGGGCTGGGGCTGGGGCTGGGCTGGGCTGGGGGAACGGATGGGGCTGAGGCTGGGGCTGGGGCTTGGGCTGGGGAAGGTCTGGGCCTGGACTGGGGATGAGGCTGGGGTGGGGCTGGGGCTGGGTCCAGGGCAGGGCTGGGGCTGGGGCTAGGCTGGGGCAGGGCTGGGGCTGGGCTGGGGCTGGGGCTGGGTCCAGGGTGGGGCTGGGGCTGGGCTGGGGGCAGGGCTGGGTCTGGGTGGTGGCTGGGACTGGGTCCAGGGCAGGGTCTGGACTGGGGCTGGGGCTTGGCTGGGGCAGGGGTTGGGGCCAGGTGTGGGGCTGGGGCTGGGGCTGGGTCCAGGGCTAGGGCAGGGCGGTGGCTGGGGCTGGGCTGGGGCAGGGCTGGGGACAGGGCTGGGGCCAGGCTGGGTCTGGGGCTGGGCTGGGGGCAGGACTGGGGCTGGGGCCTGGGATGGGGCAGGACTGGGACTGGGGCAGGGGCACTTGCCGAGGCTGGGGACAGGGCTAGGGCTGGAGCTAGGGCAGGGCTGGGGCCAGGCTGGGGTTGGGTTCGGCTCAGGGCTGGGGCTGGGTCCGGGCCTGGGGCTGGGCTGAGGGCAGGGCTGGGCTGGGGCCGGGGCTGGGGCCGGGGGTGGGGCTGGGGCTGGGACTGGGTCCAGGGCTGGGGCAGGGCAGTGGCTGGGGTTGGGCTGGGGCAGGGCCGGGGCGGGGGGCTGGGCTGGGGCTGGGGTTGGGCTGGGGCAGGGCTGGGGCTGGGGCTGGGTCCAGGGCTGAGGGTGGGGCGGGGGCTGGGCTAGGGCTGGGCTGGGGCCAGGGCTGTGACTGGGGCTAGGTCCAGGGCTGGGGCTGGGCTGTGGCTGGGGCTGGGCTGGGGCAGGCCTGGGGCTGGGGCTGGGGCTGGGCTGGGTCTGGGTCCAGGGCAGGGGCAGGGCTGGGGGCATGGCTGGGCCGGGGCAGGGCTGGGACTGGGGCTGGGCTGGGGCCGAGCGTGGGGCTGGGGCAGGGCTGGGGCTGGGGCAGGAACCAAGTCTTGGGCATGGCTAAGGCTGGGGCTGGGGCTGGGTCAGGGCTGGGCTAGGGCTGGGCTGGGGCTGGGGCAGGGCTGGGGCTGGGCTGGGGCCAGGGCTTGAGCAGGGTTAGGGCTGGGGCTGGAACCAAGGCTTGGGCAGGGCTGGGGCTGGAGGCTTGGACCGAGGCTGGGCTGGGGCTGGGCTGGGGCTAGGGCTGGGCTGGGGCTGGGGCAAGGGTGGGCTGGTGGCTGGGCAGGGCTGGGGCAGGGCTGGGGCTGGGCTGGGGCTGAGCTGGGGGCAGGGCTGGGCTGGGGCTTGGGCAGGGGATGGGCTGGGTCTAGGGCTGGGGCTGTGCTGGTGCTGTGCTGGGAGTGGGCTGGGGACTAGGGCAGGGGCAGGGCTGGGGCAGGGCTGGGGCTGGGCTGGGGCCAGGTCTGGGGCTGGGGCTGGAGGCTGGGGCCGGGGCTGGGCTGGGGATGAGCTGGGGCAGGGCCGGGGCTGGAACTGGGGCTGGGGCAGGGGTTGGGGCCGGGGCTGGTCTGGGGATGAGCTGGGGCAGGGCTGGGGTTTGGGCTGGGGCCGGGGCTGGGCTGGGGCTCAGCTGGGGCTGGGGCTGGGGCTGGGGACAAGGCTGAGGCAGGGCGGGGCAGGGCTGGCGCAGGACTGGGGCTGGGGCTGGGGCTGGGGGCTGGGGCTGAGGGCTGGGTCTTGGCTGGGGCTGATGGATGGGGCTGGGGCAGGGCTGGGGTAGGGCTTGGGCTGGGGCTGGGGCTGGGGCTGGGGTAGGGGCAGGTCAGGGGCATGGCTGGGGCTGTGGCTGGGGCATGGCTGGGGCTGTGGCTGGGGCTGTGGCTGGAGCTGGGCTGGGGCCGGGAATGGGGCCGTGAGTGGGGCTTGGCTGGGGCCTGGGCTGGGGCCGGGTCTGGGGCCGTGAGTGGGGCTTGGCTGGGGCCGGGGCTGGGTCCAGGGCTGGGCTGGGCGGTGGCTGGGGCTGGGGCTGGGCTGGGGGCAGGGCTGGGGCTGGGGCTGGGCTGGGCTGGGGGAATGGATGGGGCTGGGGCTGGGGCTGGGGCTGGGGCTGGGGCTTGGGCTGGGGCAGGTCTGGGCCTGGGCTGGGGATGAGGCTGGGGTGGGGCCGGGGCTGGGTCCAGGGCAGGGCTGGGGCTGGGGCAGGTCTGGGCCTGGGCTGGGAATGAGGCTGGGGTGGGGCTGGGGCTGGGTCCAGGGCTGGAGCTGGGCTGGGACCAGGACTGGGCTGGGGCAGGGCCTGGGGCAGGGCTGGGGCTGGGGCTGGGCCTGGGGTAGGGGCAGGTCTGGGGCATGGCTGGGGCTGTGGCTGGGGCTGTGGCCGGGGCTGGGGGCAGGGATGGGGCAGGGCTGGGGCTGGGGCTGGAACCAAGGCTTGGGCAGGGCTGGGGCTGGGCTGTGGGTGGAGCTGGGCTGGGGCAGTGCTGGGGCTGGGGCTGGGGCTGGGTCCAGTGCTGGGGCTGGGCTGGGGCTGGGGCTGGGTCTGGGGCTGGGCAGGGCTGGGGCTGGGCATGGACCGGGACTGGGCAGGGGTAAAGCTGGGGCAGGGGCTGGGCCGGGGACGAGGGTGGGGCAGGGCTGTGGCTGGGCATGGCCTGGGATTGGGTAGGGGTAGGGCCGGGGCTGGGGTTGGGCTGGGGGCTGGGTCTGGGGCTGGGCTAGGGCTGGGGCTGGGTCCAGGGCTGGGGCAGGGCTGTGGCTGGGGCTGGGGCTGGGCTGGGGCTAGGTCCAGGGCTGTGGCTGGACTGTGGCTAAAGCTGGGGTGGGGCTGAGGGTGGGGCTGGGGCTGGGCTAGGGCTGGGCTGGGGCTGGGCTAGGGCTGTGCTGGGGCCGGGGCTGGAACTGGGGCTGGGTCCAGGACTGGGGCTGGGCTGGGTCTGGGTCCACAGCAGGGGCTGTGCTGGGGCTGGGGCTGGGCTGGGGCAGGGCTGGGGCAGGGGCAGGGCGGGGGCTGTGGATGGGCTGTGGCTGGAGCTGGGCTGGGGCCGGGGCTGGGGCTGGGGCGGGGACTGGGAGAGGGCTGGGGCTGGGGCTGGGTCCAGGGCTGGGGCTGGGCGGTGGCTGGGGCTGGGCTGGGGCAGGGCTTTGGCTGGGGCTGGGGCTGGGGGCAGGGATGGGGCAGGGCTGGGGCTGGGGCTGGAAGCAAGGCTTGGGCAGGGCTGGGGCTGGGCTCGGGCCGGGGATGGGGCTGGGGATGGGGCTGGGGCTGGTCTGGGTCCGGGACTTGAGCAGGGTTTGGGCTGGGCTCGGGCCAGGTCTGGGGTTGGAGGCTGTGGCTGGGGCTGGGGCCGGGGGCTGGGCTGGGGCAGGGTAGGGGCAGCGCTAGGGCCGAGGCTGGGGCTGGGCTGGGGCCAGGGCTGGGGCAGGGTTAGGGCATGGTTGGGGGTGGGGAATGGGGCAGGGATGGGGCTGTTCTGGGGCTGTGGCTAGGCTGGGGCTGGGCTGGGGGCTGGTGCCAGGGCTGGGGCAGGATTGGGCGGGGGACTGGGCTGGGGCTGGGGAAGGGCTGGGGCAGGGGCTGGGTCCCAGGCTGGGTCTGGGTCTGGGGTCTGGTCCAGGACTGGGGTAGGACTGTAGCAGCGCCAGGGACGGGGTTGGGGCTAGGCTGTGCTTAGGGCTGGGTCTGGACTGTGGGTGAGCTGGGGCTGGGTTGGGGCTGGGCTGGGCGGTGGCTGGGGCTGGGGCTGAGCTGGGGCCGAAGCAGGGCTGGGGTAGGGCTTGGGCAGGGGCTGGGGCTGGATTGGGGCAGGGCTGGGAGCTGGGCTGGGGCTGGGGCAGGGCTGGGACTGGGGCAGGGCTGGGCTAGAGCTGGACTGGGGCCGGGGCTGGGGCCATGAGTGGGGCTTGGCTGGGGCCCGGGCTGAGGCCGGGGCTGGGGCTGGGGCTGGGCTGGGGTAGGGCTGGGGCAGGGCTGGGGCTGGGGCTGGGTCCAGGGTGGGGCTGGGGCTGGGCAGGGGCAGGTCTGGGGCTGGGCGGTGGCTGGGGCTGGGCTGGGGCTGAGGCTGTGTCCAAGGTGGGGCTGTGGCCGGGGCTGGGGCAGGACTGGGGCCGGGCTGGGGCTGGGGCTGGGTCCAGGGCAGGGGCTGGACTGGGGCTGGGGCTAGGCTGGGGCAGGGCTGGGGCTGGGCTGGGGCTGGGGCTGGGTCCAAGGTGGGGCTGGGGCCGGGGCTGGGGCAGGACTGGGGCCAGGCTGGGGCTGGGGCTGGGCTGAGGGTAGGGCTGGGGCAGGGCTGGGGATGGGGCTGGGCTGGGGCTGGGCTGTGGGTGGAGCTGGGCTGGGGCAGTGCTGGGGCTGTGGCCTGGGCTGGGCTGGGGCTGGGTCCAGGGCTGGGGCTGGGCTGGGGCTGGGGCTGGGCTGGGGCTGAGGGTGGGGCTGGGGCTGGGCTAGGGCTGGGCTGGGGCTAGGGCTGCGACTGAGGCTGGGTCCAGGGCTGTGGCTGGGCTGTGGCTAGGGCTGGGCCGGGGCAGGGCTGGGGCAGGGGCTGGGCTGGGGCTGGGCAGCGGATGAGGCTGGGGTGGGGCTGGGTCTGGGTTCGGTGCAGGGCTAGGGCTGGGGCTGGGGCTGGGGCTGGGCAGGGCTGGGGCTAGGGCATGGACCGGGACTGGGCAGGGGTAAAGCTGGGGCAGGGGCTGGGCCGGGGACGAGGGTGGGGCAGGGCTGTGGCTGGGCATGGACTGGGATTGGGTAGGGGTAGGGCCGGGGCTGGGGTTGGGCTGTGGCTGGGTCTGGGTCTGGGCTAGGGCTGGGGCTGGGTCCAGGGCTGGGGCAGGGCTGTGGCTGGGGCTGGGGCTGGGCTGGGGCTAGGTCCAGGGCTGTGGCTGGACTGTGGCTAAAGCTGGGGTGGGGCTGAGGGTGGGGCTGGGGCTGGGCTAGGGCTGGGCTGGGGCTGGGCTAGGGCTGTGCTGGGGCCGGGGCTGGAACTGGGGCTGGGTCCAGGACTGGGGCTGGGCTGGGTCTGGGTCCACAGTAGGGGCTGTGCTGGGGCTGGGGCTGGGCTGGGGCAGGGCTGGGGCAGGGGCAGGGCGGGGGCTGTGGATGGGCTGTGGCTGGAGCTGGGCTGGGGCCGGGGCTGGGGCTGGGGCGGGGACTGGGAGAGGGCTGGGGCTGGGGCTGGGTCCAGGGCTGGGGCTGGGCGGTGGCTGGGGCTGGGCTGGGGCAGGGCTTTGGCTGGGGCTGGGGCTGGGGGCAGGGATGGGGCAGGGCTGGGGCTGGGGCTGGAAGCAAGGCTTGGGCAGGGCTGGGGCTGGGCTCGGGCCGGGGATGGGGCTGGGGATGGGGCTGGGGCTGGGCTGGGTCCGGGACTTGAGCAGGGTTTGGGCTGGGCTGGGGCCAGGTCTGGGGTTGGAGGCTGTGGCTGGGGCTGGGGCCGGGGGCTGGGCTGGGGCAGGGTAGGGGCAGCGCTAGGGCCGAGGCTGGGGCTGGGCTGGGGCCAGGGCTGGGGCAGGCTTAGGGCATGGTTGGGGGTGGGGAATGGGGCAGGGATGGGGCTGTTCTGGGGCTGCGGCTAGGCTGGGGCTGGGCTGGGGGCTGGTGCCAGGGCTGGGGCAGGATTGGGCGGGGGACTGGGCTGGGGCTGGGGAAGGGCTGGGGCAGGGGCTGGGTCCCAGGCTGGGTCTGGGTCTGGGGTCTGGTCCAGGACTGGGGTAGGACTGTAGCAGCGCCAGGGACGGGGTTGGGGCTAGGCTGTGCTTAGGGCTGGGTCTGGACTGTGGGTGAGCTGGGGCTGGGTTGGGGCTGGGCTGGGCGGTGGCTGGGGCTGGGGCTGGGCTGGGGCCGAAGCAGGCCTGGGGTAGGGCTTGGGCAGGGGCTGGGGCTGGATTGGGGCAGGGCTGGGAGCTGGGCTGGGGCTGGGGCAGGGCTGGGACTGAGGCAGGGCTGGGCTAGAGCTGGACTGGGGCCGGGGCTGGGGCCATGAGTGGGGCTTGGCTGGGGCCCGGGCTGAGGCCGGGGGTGGGGCTGGGGCTGGGCAGGGGCAGGTCTGGGGCTGGGCTGGGGCTGAGGCTGTGCCCAAGGTGGGGCTGTGGCCGGGGCTGGGGCAGGACTGGGGCCGGGCTGGGGCTGGGGCTGGGTCCAGGGCAGGGGCTGGACTGGGGCTGGGGCTAGGCTGGGGCAGGGCTGGGGCTGGGCTGGGGCTGGGGCTGGGTCCAAGGTGGGGCTGGGGCCGGGGCTGGGGCAGGACTGGGGCCGGGCTGGGGCTGGGGCTGGGCTGAGGGTAGGGCTGGGGCAGGGCTGGGGATGGGGCTGGGGCTGGGGCTGGGCTGTGGGTGGAGCTGGGCTGGGGCAGTGCTGGGGCTGTGGCCTGGGCTGGGCTGGGGCTGGGTCCAGGGCTGGGGCTGGGGCAGGGACTGGGAGAGGGCTGGGGCTGGGGCTGGGTCCAGGGCTGGGGCTGGGCGGTGGCTGGGGCTGGGCTGGGGCAGGGCTTTGGCTGGGGCTGGGGCTGGGCTGGGGGCTTTGGCTGGGGCTGGGGCTGGGCTGGGCTGGGGGAACGGATGGGGCTGGGGCTGGGGCTGGGGCTTGGGCTGGGGAAGGTCTGGGCCTGGACTGGGGATGAGGCTGGGGTGGGGCTGGGGCTGGGTCCAGGGCAGGGCTGGGGCTGGGGCTGGGGCTAGGCTGTGGTAGGGCTGGGGCAGGGCTGGGGCTGGGGCTGGGTCCAGGGCAGGGGCTGGACTGCGGCTGGGGCTAGGCTGGGGCCGGGCTGGGGCTGGGCTGGGGCTGGGGCTGGGTCCAAGGTGGGGCTGTTGACGGGGCTGGGGCAGGACTGGGGCCGGGCTGGGGCTGGGGCTGGGCTGAGGGTAGGGCTGGGGCAGGGCTGGGGCTGGGGCTGGGCTGGGGCTGGGTCCAGGGCTGTGGCTGGGCTGTGGGTGGAGCTGGGCTGGGGCTGAGGGTGGGGTTGGGGCTGGGCTAGGGCTGGGCTGTGGCCGGGGATGCGACTGGGGCTGGGCTAGGGCTGGGGCTGGGCTGTGGGTGGAGCTGGGCTGGGGCGGCGCTGGGGCTGGGGCTGGGGCTGGGCTGGGCTGGGGCTGGGTCCAGGGCTGTGGCTGGGCTAGGGCTGGGCTGGGGCCGGGGCTGCGACTGAGGCTGGGTCCAGGGCTGGGACTGGGCTGTGGCTAGGGCTGGGCCGGGGCAGGGCTGGGGCAGGGGCTGGGCTGGGGCTGAGGGTGGGGCTGGGGCTGGGGCTGGGGACAGGGCTGGGGACAGGGCTGGGGCTGGGCTGGGGCAGGGCTTTGGCTGGGGCTGGGGCTGGGGGCAGGGATGGGGCAGGGCTGGGGCTGGGGCTGGAAGCAAGGCTTGGGCAGGGCTGGGGCTGGGCTCGGGCCGGGGATGGGGCTGGGGATGGGGCTGGGGCTGGGCTGGGTCCGGGACTTGAGCAGGGTTTGGGCTGGGCTGGGGCCAGGTCTGGGGTTGGAGGCTGTGGCTGGGGCTGGGGCCGGGGGCTGGGCTGGGGCAGGGTAGGGGCAGCGCTAGGGCCGAGGCTGGGGCTGGGCTGGGGCCAGGGCTGGGGCAGGCTTAGGGCATGGTTGGGGGTGGGGAATGGGGCAGGGATGGGGCTGTTCTGGGGCTGCGGCTAGGCTGGGGCTGGGCTGGGGGCTGGTGCCAGGGCTGGGGCAGGATTGGGCGGGGGACTGGGCTGGGGCGGGGGAAGGGCTGGGGCAGGGGCTGGGTCCCAGGCTGGGTCTGGGTCTGGGGTCTGGTCCAGGACTGGGGTAGGACTGTAGCAGCGCCAGGGACGGGGTTGGGGCTAGGCTGTGCTTAGGGCTGGGTCTGGACTGTGGGTGAGCTGGGGCTGGGTTGGGGCTGGGCTGGGCGGTGGCTGGGGCTGGGGCTGGGCTGGGGCCGAAGCAGGCCTGGGGTAGGGCTTGGGCAGGGGCTGGGGCTGGATTGGGGCAGGGCTGGGAGCTGGGCTGGGGCTGGGGCAGGGCTGGGACTGAGGCAGGGCTGGGCTAGAGCTGGACTGGGGCCGGGGCTGGGGCCATGAGTGGGGCTTGGCTGGGGCCCGGGCTGAGGCCGGGGGTGGGGCTGGGGCTGGGCAGGGGCAGGTCTGGGGCTGGGCTGGGGCTGAGGCTGTGCCCAAGGTGGGGCTGTGGCCGGGGCTGGGGCAGGACTGGGGCCGGGCTGGGGCTGGGGCTGGGTCCAGGGCAGGGGCTGGACTGGGGCTGGGGCTAGGCTGGGGCAGGGCTGGGGCTGGGCTGGGGCTGGGGCTGGGTCCAAGGTGGGGCTGGGGCCGGGGCTGGGGCAGGACTGGGGCCGGGCTGGGGCTGGGGCTGGGCTGAGGGTAGGGCTGGGGCAGGGCTGGGGATGGGGCTGGGGCTGGGGCTGGGCTGTGGGTGGAGCTGGGCTGGGGCAGTGCTGGGGCTGTGGCCTGGGCTGGGCTGGGGCTGGGTCCAGGGCTGGGGCTGGGGCAGGGACTGGGAGAGGGCTGGGGCTGGGGCTGGGTCCAGGGCTGGGGCTGGGCGGTGGCTGGGGCTGGGCTGGGGCAGGGCTTTGGCTGGGGCTGGGGCTGGGCTGGGAGCTTTGGCTGGGGCTGGGGCTGGGCTGGGCTGGGGGAACGGATGGGGCTGGGGCTGGGGCTGGGGCTTGGGCTGGGGAAGGTCTGGGCCTGGACTGGGGATGAGGCTGGGGTGGGGCTGGGGCTGGGTCCAGGGCAGGGCTGGGGCTGGGGCTGGGGCTAGGCTGTGGTAGGGCTGGGGCAGGGCTGGGGCTGGGGCTGGGTCCAGGGCAGGGGCTGGACTGCGGCTGGGGCTAGGCTGGGGCCGGGCTGGGGCTGGGCTGGGGCTGGGGCTGGGTCCAAGGTGGGGCTGTTGACGGGGCTGGGGCAGGACTGGGGCCGGGCTGGGGCTGGGGCTGGGCTGAGGGTAGGGCTGGGGCAGGGCTGGGGCTGGGGCTGGGCTGGGGCTGGGTCCAGGGCTGTGGCTGGGCTGTGGGTGGAGCTGGGCTGGGGCTGAGGGTGGGGTTGGGGCTGGGCTAGGGCTGGGCTGTGGCCGGGGATGCGACTGGGGCTGGGCTAGGGCTGGGGCTGGGCTGTGGGTGGAGCTGGGCTGGGGCGGTGCTGGGGCTGGGGCTGGGGCTGGGCTGGGCTGGGGCTGGGTCCAGGGCTGTGGCTGGGCTAGGGCTGGGCTGGGGCCGGGGCTGCGACTGAGGCTGGGTCCAGGGCTGGGACTGGGCTGTGGCTAGGGCTGGGCCGGGGCAGGGCTGGGGCAGGGGCTGGGCTGGGGCTGAGGGTGGGGCTGGGGCTGGGGCTGGGGACAGGGCTGGGGACAGGGCTGGGGCCAGAGCTGGGGCAGGGCTGGGGCCAGGCTGGGGCTGGGTTCGGTGCAGGGCTGGTGTGGCCGGTTGACGTTGCCCCCTTAAGAAAGGGAACATGGTGGACGGAAGTTGGTAAACGGAAGGAATAGTCTAAACTAATTTCATTGGACGAGTGGGAGGAAGCACCTTCTGAAGTGGGAGTGAAGTGGACATTTCCAGCACTTCTCAGTCAGTCTTGCTTCCGCCTCTTCTTCAGGCAACAGCTTTCTGTCCTGGGCTTTCTGCCAAGGCTTCGGCCTTGAGGCCGATAAGATACCAGGCCTGTATATTAACTCCTTTCCAATTAACACAAACTGCTTCTAACATTTTTTTTTTTTTTCCCTTTCTTTTCTTTCTCTTTCTATCCCATTCTGGGGAAAGGGGGGGAAGAGAGGGGAGAGCGGAGGTGGGGGACCCCTCTGCCGAGGGGGCTTACTCTCATTTCTGTGTTGCTCTGTTGTATATCTTTGCATATATTGTAGATATTGTAAATTTGTAAATAATCCCCTGCATTCCCTACGTTGCTTTGTAAATATAGCTCCACTGCTTTGCTAATTCAGCTTGCGAGTTTTTTTTTTCGATTCCCTTCAATTTTTTTTCCCTTTTACTTTACAAAGGGGGAAGGGAGGAGGCTTCTTGGCCTTGCCCTTCCACCCACCACAGCTGGGGCAGGGCGGGGGCTACGGCTGGGCTGGGACCGGGGATGGGTCCGGGGGTGGGGCTGGGGCTGGGCTGGGGCTGGGTCCAGGGCTGTGGCTGGGCTGTGGGTGGAGCTGGGCTGGGGCTGAGGGTGGGGTTGGGGCTGGGCTAGGGCTGGGCTGTGGCCGGGGATGCGACTGGGGCTGGGCTAGGGCTGGGGCTGGGCTGTGGGTGGAGCTGGGCTGGGGCGGCGCTGGGGCTGGGGCTGGGGCTGGGCTGGGCTGGGGCTGGGTCCAGGGCTGTGGCTGGGCTAGGGCTGGGCTGGGGCCGGGGCTGCGACTGAGGCTGGGTCCAGGGCTGGGACTGGGCTGTGGCTAGGGCTGGGCCGGGGCAGGGCTGGGGCAGGGGCTGGGCTGGGGCTGAGGGTGGGGCTGGGGCTGGGGCTGGGGACAGGGCTGGGGACAGGGCTGGGGCCAGAGCTGGGGCAGGGCTGGGGCCAGGCTGGGGCTGGGCGGTGGCTGGGGCTGGGCTGGGGCAGGGCTTTGGCTGGGGCTGGGGCTGGGGGCAGGGATGGGGCAGGGCTGGGGCTGGGGCTGGAAGCAAGGCTTGGGCAGGGCTGGGGCTGGGCTCGGGCCGGGGATGGGGCTGGGGATGGGGCTGGGGCTGGGCTGGGTCCGGGACTTGAGCAGGGTTTGGGCTGGGCTGGGGCCAGGTCTGGGGTTGGAGGCTGTGGCTGGGGCTGGGGCCGGGGGCTGGGCTGGGGCAGGGTAGGGGCAGCGCTAGGGCCGAGGCTGGGGCTGGGCTGGGGCCAGGGCTGGGGCAGGCTTAGGGCATGGTTGGGGGTGGGGAATGGGGCAGGGATGGGGCTGTTCTGGGGCTGCGGCTAGGCTGGGGCTGGGCTGGGGGCTGGTGCCAGGGCTGGGGCAGGATTGGGCGGGGGACTGGGCTGGGGCGGGGGAAGGGCTGGGGCAGGGGCTGGGTCCCAGGCTGGGTCTGGGTCTGGGGTCTGGTCCAGGACTGGGGTAGGACTGTAGCAGCGCCAGGGACGGGGTTGGGGCTAGGCTGTGCTTAGGGCTGGGTCTGGACTGTGGGTGAGCTGGGGCTGGGTTGGGGCTGGGCTGGGCGGTGGCTGGGGCTGGGGCTGGGCTGGGGCCGAAGCAGGCCTGGGGTAGGGCTTGGGCAGGGGCTGGGGCTGGATTGGGGCAGGGCTGGGAGCTGGGCTGGGGCTGGGGCAGGGCTGGGACTGAGGCAGGGCTGGGCTAGAGCTGGACTGGGGCCGGGGCTGGGGCCATGAGTGGGGCTTGGCTGGGGCCCGGGCTGAGGCCGGGGGTGGGGCTGGGGCTGGGCAGGGGCAGGTCTGGGGCTGGGCTGGGGCTGAGGCTGTGCCCAAGGTGGGGCTGTGGCCGGGGCTGGGGCAGGACTGGGGCCGGGCTGGGGCTGGGGCTGGGTCCAGGGCAGGGGCTGGACTGGGGCTGGGGCTAGGCTGGGGCAGGGCTGGGGCTGGGCTGGGGCTGGGGCTGGGTCCAAGGTGGGGCTGGGGCCGGGGCTGGGGCAGGACTGGGGCCGGGCTGGGGCTGGGGCTGGGCTGAGGGTAGGGCTGGGGCAGGGCTGGGGATGGGGCTGGGGCTGGGGCTGGGCTGTGGGTGGAGCTGGGCTGGGGCAGTGCTGGGGCTGTGGCCTGGGCTGGGCTGGGGCTGGGTCCAGGGCTGGGGCTGGGGCAGGGACTGGGAGAGGGCTGGGGCTGGGGCTGGGTCCAGGGCTGGGGCTGGGCGGTGGCTGGGGCTGGGCTGGGGCAGGGCTTTGGCTGGGGCTGGGGCTGGGCTGGGAGCTTTGGCTGGGGCTGGGGCTGGGCTGGGCTGGGGGAACGGATGGGGCTGGGGCTGGGGCTGGGGCTTGGGCTGGGGAAGGTCTGGGCCTGGACTGGGGATGAGGCTGGGGTGGGGCTGGGGCTGGGTCCAGGGCAGGGCTGGGGCTGGGGCTGGGGCTAGGCTGTGGTAGGGCTGGGGCAGGGCTGGGGCTGGGGCTGGGTCCAGGGCAGGGGCTGGACTGCGGCTGGGGCTAGGCTGGGGCCGGGCTGGGGCTGGGCTGGGGCTGGGGCTGGGTCCAAGGTGGGGCTGTTGACGGGGCTGGGGCAGGACTGGGGCCGGGCTGGGGCTGGGGCTGGGCTGAGGGTAGGGCTGGGGCAGGGCTGGGGCTGGGGCTGGGCTGGGGCTGGGTCCAGGGCTGTGGCTGGGCTGTGGGTGGAGCTGGGCTGGGGCTGAGGGTGGGGTTGGGGCTGGGCTAGGGCTGGGCTGTGGCCGGGGATGCGACTGGGGCTGGGCTAGGGCTGGGGCTGGGCTGTGGGTGGAGCTGGGCTGGGGCGGTGCTGGGGCTGGGGCTGGGGCTGGGCTGGGCTGGGGCTGGGTCCAGGGCTGTGGCTGGGCTAGGGCTGGGCTGGGGCCGGGGCTGCGACTGAGGCTGGGTCCAGGGCTGGGACTGGGCTGTGGCTAGGGCTGGGCCGGGGCAGGGCTGGGGCAGGGGCTGGGCTGGGGCTGAGGGTGGGGCTGGGGCTGGGGCTGGGGACAGGGCTGGGGACAGGGCTGGGGCCAGAGCTGGGGCAGGGCTGGGGCCAGGCTGGGGCTGGGTTCGGTGCAGGGCTGGTGTGGCCGGTTGACGTTGCCCCCTTAAGAAAGGGAACATGGTGGACGGAAGTTGGTAAACGGAAGGAATAGTCTAAACTAATTTCATTGGACGAGTGGGAGGAAGCACCTTCTGAAGTGGGAGTGAAGTGGACATTTCCAGCACTTCTCAGTCAGTCTTGCTTCCGCCTCTTCTTCAGGCAACAGCTTTCTGTCCTGGGCTTTCTGCCAAGGCTTCGGCCTTGAGGCCGATAAGATACCAGGCCTGTATATTAACTCCTTTCCAATTAACACAAACTGCTTCTAACATTTTTTTTTTTTTTCCCTTTCTTTTCTTTCTCTTTCTATCCCATTCTGGGGAAAGGGGGGGAAGAGAGGGGGAGAGCGGAGGTGGGGGACCCCTCTGCCGAGGGGGCTTACTCTCATTTCTGTGTTGCTCTGTTGTATATCTTTGCATATATTGTAGATATTGTAAATTTGTAAATAATCCCCTGCATTCCCTACGTTGCTTTGTAAATATAGCTCCACTGCTTTGCTAATTCAGCTTGCGAGTTTTTTTTTTCGATTCCCTTCAATTTTTTTTCCCTTTTACTTTACAAAGGGGGAAGGGAGGAGGCTTCTTGGCCTTGCCCTTCCACCCACCACAGCTGGGGCAGGGCGGGGGCTACGGCTGGGCTGGGACCGGGGATGGGTCCGGGGGTGGGGCTGGGGCTGGGTCCAGAGCTGGGCTGGGCTGGAGCTGGGACTGGGGCAGGGCTAGGGCTGGGCTGGTTCTGGGCTGGGGGCAAGGATGGGGTTTGGGCTGGGGTTGGGCCAGGGCTTGGGCTGGGCTGGGACCGGGGCTGGGCTGGGGTAGGGCTGGCACAGGGCTGGGGCTGGGGCTGGGGCTGGGGCGGGGACTGGGGCAGGGCTATAGCTGGGGCTGGGCTGGGGCCGAGTCTGGGTCCGGGGCTGGGTCTGGGGCCGGGGCAGGGCTGGGGCAGGGCTGGAACTGGGGCTGGGCTGGGGGCAAGGTTGGGGCTGGGGCTGGGCTGGTGGCGAGGGTGGGGCTGGGGCTGGGGCTGCGGACAGGGCTGGGGCTAGGGCTGAGGTAGGGGTAGGGCTGGGGCTGGATTGGGGCCAGGGCTGGGGCAGGACTAGGCTTGAGGCTGAGCCTTGGGCTGGGGCAGGACTGGGGCCGGGCTGGGGCTGGGGCTGGGCTGAGGGTAGGGCTGGGGCAGGGCTGGGGATGGGGCTGGGCTGGGGCTGGGTCCAGGGCTGTAGCTGGGCTGTGGGTGGAGCTGGGCTCGGGCTGAGGGTTGGGTTGGGGCTGGGCCAGGGCTGGTCTGGGGCCGGGGCTGCGACTGGGGCTGGGTCCAGGGCTGGGGCTGGGCTGTGGGTGGAGCTGGGCTGGGGCAGTGCTGGGGCTGGGGCTGGGGCTGGGCTGGGGCTGGGTCCAGGGCTGGGGCTGGGCTGTGGGTGGAGCTGGGCTGGGGCTGAGGGTGGGGCTGGGGCTGGGCTAGGGCTGGGCTGGGGCCGGGGCTGCGACTGAGGCTGGGTCCAGGGCTGGGACTGGGCTGTGGCTAGGGCTGGGCCGGGGCAGGGCTGGGGCAGCGCTGGAACTGGGGCTGGGCTGGGGGCAAGGTTGGGGCTGGGGTGGGGCTGCGGACAGGGCTGAGGCTAGGGCTGAGGTAGGGGTAGGACTGGGGCTGGATTGGGGCCAGGGCTGGGGCAGGACTAGGCTTGAGGCTGGGCCTTGGGCTGGGGCTGGGTTGGCGCAGGGCTGGGGCTGGGGCTGGAACCAAGGCATGGGCAGGGCTGGGGCTGGGGCTGGAGCCAGGGCTGGGGCAGGAGCCAGGGCTGGGGCAGGGCTGAGGTCAGGCCTGGGGCTGCGGCTTGGGCAGGGCTGGGGCTAGGCTGGGTCTGGGCCTGGGGCTGGGCTGTGGCTGGGGCTCGGGACAGGGCTGGGGCCAGTCTGGGTCTGGGTCTGGGTCTGGGTCTGGGCTGAGGGCAGGGCTGGGGCTGGAGGCCGGGATGGGGCAGGACTGGGACTGGGGCAGGGGCACGGGCCGAGGCTGGGGACTGGGCTAGGGCTGGAGCTAGGGCAGGGCTGGGGCCAGGCTGGGGCTGGGTTCGGCTCAGGGCTGGGGCTTGGTCCAGGGCTGGGGCTGGGCTAGGGCAGGGCTGGGGCTGGGGCAGTGGCTGGGGCTGGGTCCAGGGCTGTGGCTGGGCTGTGGCTGGAGCTGGGCTGGGGCTGAGGGTGGGGCTGGGGCCGGGCTAGGGCTGGGCTGGGGCCGGGGCTGCGACTTGGTCTGGATCCAGGGCTGGGGCTGGGCTGGGGCAGGGCTGGGGCTGGGGCTGGGGCTGGGCTGGGACTGGTCCGGGGCAGGGGCTGGACTGGGGCTGGGGTTGGGATGGGGCTGGGGCTGGGGCTGGGGCCGGGGCTGCGACTGGGGCTGGGTCCAGGGCTGGGGCTGTGCTGTGGCTGGGGCTGGGCTGTGGCTGGGGCTGGGCTGGAACCAAGGCATGGGCAGGGCTGGGGCTGGGGCTGGAGCCAGGGCTGGGGCAGGAGCCTGGGCTGGGGACAGGGCTGGGGCCACGCTGGGTCTGGGGCTGGGCTGAGGGCAGGGCTGGGGTTGGGGGCTGGGATGGGGCAAGACTGGGACTGGGGCAGGGGCACGGGCCGAGGCTGGGGACAGGGCTAGGGCTGGAGCTAGGGCAGGGTTGGGGCCAGGCTGGGGCTGGGTTCGGCTCAGGGCTGGGGCTTGGTCCAGGGCTGGGGCTGGGCTGAGGGCAGGGCTGGGCTGAGGCCGGGGCTGGGTCCGGGCCTGGGGCTGGGCTGAGGGCAGGGCTGGGCTAGGGCTGGGGCTGGGTCAGGGCTGGGGCTGGGCTGGGGTTGGGGCTTTGGCTGGGGCAGTGCTGGGGCTGGTCTGAGGCTGGGCTGGGACCAGGACCGGGCTGGGGCAGGGACTGGGGCAGGACTTGGGCTGGGGCTGGGGCTGGGGCTGGGGCTGGGATGGGGCATGGCGGGGGCTGGGGCTGGACTGGGGGCAGGAATGGGGCTGGGGCTGGGCAGGGCTGGGGCTCGGCATGGACTGGGATGGGGTAGGGGTAGGGCCGGGGCTGGGGTTGGGCTGTGGCTGGGTCTGGGGCTGGGCTAGGGCTGGGGCTGGGTCCAGGGCTGGGGCAGTGCTGGGGCTGGGGCTGGGGCTGGGCTGGGGCTAGGTCCAGGGCTGGGGCTGGGCTGGGGCTGGGGCTGGGCTGGGGCTGAGGGTGGGGCTGGGGCTGGGCTAGGGCTGGGCTGGGGCCGGGGCTGCGACTGAGGCTGGGTCCAGGGCTGTGGCTGGGCTGTGGCTAGGGCTGGGCCGGGGCAGGGCTGGGGCAGGGGCTGGGCTGGGGCTGGGCAGCGGATGAGGCTGGGGTGGGGCTGGGGCTGGGGCTGGGTCCAGGGCAGGGCTAGGGCTGGGGCTGGGGCTGGGCAGGGCTGGGGCTGGGCATGGACTGGGATTAGGTAGGGGGAGTGCCGGGGCTGGGGTTGGGCTGTGGCTGGGTCTGGGGCTGGGCTAGGGCTGGGGCTGGGTCCAGGGCTGGGGCAGGGCTGTGGCTGGGGCTGGGGCTGGGCTGGGGCTAGGTCCAGGGCTGTGGCTGGACTGTGGCTAAAGCTGGGGTGGGGCTGAGGGTGGGGCTGGAGCTGGGCTAGGGCGGGGCTGGGGCTGGGCTAGGGCTGCGCTGGGGCCGGGGCTGCGACTGGGGCTGGGTCCAGGGCTGGGGCTGGGCTGGGGCTGGGCCCACGGCAGGGGCTGTGCTGGGGCTGGGGCTGGGCTGGGGCAGGGCTGGGGCAGGGGCAGGGCGGGGGCTGTGGATGGGCTGTGGCTGGAGCTGGGCTGGGGCCGGGGATGGGGCCGTGAGTGGGGCTTGGCTGGGGCCGGGGCTGGGGCTGGGGCGGGGACTGGGAGAGGGTTGGGGCTGGGGCTGGGTCCAGGGCTGGGGCTGGGCGGGGGCTGGGGCTGGGGCTGGGCTGGGGGCAGGGCTGGGGCTGGGGCTGGGCTGGGCTGGGGGAACGGATGGGGCTGAGGCTGGGGCTGGGGCTTGGGCTGGGGAAGGTCTGGGCCTGGACTGGGGATGAGGCTGGGGTGGGGCTGGGGCTGGGTCCAGGGCAGGGCTGGGGCTGGGGCTAGGCTGGGGCAGGGCTGGGGCTGGGCTGGGGCTGGGGCTGGGTCCAGGGTGGGGCTGGGGCTGGGCTGGGGGCAGGGCTGGGTCTGGGTGGTGGCTGGGACTGGGTCCAGGGCAGGGTCTGGACTGGGGCTGGGGCTTGGCTGGGGCAGGGGTTGGGGCCAGGTGTGGGGCTGGGGCTGGGGCTGGGTCCAGGGCTAGGGCAGGGCGGTGGCTGGGGCTGGGCTGGGGCAGGGCTGGGGACAGGGCTGGGGCCAGGCTGGGTCTGGGGCTGGGCTGGGGGCAGGACTGGGGCTGGGGCCTGGGATGGGGCAGGACTGGGACTGGGGCAGGGGCACTTGCCGAGGCTGGGGACAGGGCTAGGGCTGGAGCTAGGGCAGGGCTGGGGCCAGGCTGGGGTTGGGTTCGGCTCAGGGCTGGGGCTGGGTCAGGGCCTGGGGCTGGGCTGAGGGCAGGGCTGGGCTGGGGCCGGGGCTGGGGCCGGGGGTGGGGCTGGGGCTGGGACTGGGTCCAGGGCTGGGGCAGGGCAGTGGCTGGGGTTGGGCTGGGGCAGGGCCGGGGCGGGGGGCTGGGCTGGGGCTGGGGTTGGGCTGGGGCAGGGCTGGGGCTGGGGCTGGGTCCAGGGCTGAGGGTGGGGCGGGGGCTGGGCTAGGGCTGGGCTGGGGCCAGGGCTGTGACTGGGGCTAGGTCCAGGGCTGGGGCTGGGCTGTGGCTGGGGCTGGGCTGGGGCAGGCCTGGGGCTGGGGCTGGGGCTGGGCTGGGTCTGGGTCCAGGGCAGGGGCAGGGCTGGGGGCATGGCTGGGCCGGGGCAGGGCTGGGACTGGGGCTGGGCTGGGGCCGAGCGTGGGGCTGGGGCAGGGCTGGGGCTGGGGCAGGAACCAAGTCTTGGGCATGGCTAAGGCTGGGGCTGGGGCTGGGTCAGGGCTGGGCTAGGACTGGGCTGGGGCTGGGGCAGGGCTGGGGCTGGGCTGGGGCCGGGGCTTGAGCAGGGTTAGGGCTGGGGCTGGAACCAAGGCTTGGGCAGGGCTGGGGCTGGAGGCTGGGACCGAGGCTGGGCTGGGGCTGGGCTGGGGCTAGGGCTGGGCTGGGGCTGGGCTGGGGCTGAGCTGGGGGCAGGGCTGGGCTGGGGCTTGGGCAGGGGATGGGCTGGGGCCATGTCTGGGGCTGGGGCTGGAGGCTGGGGCCGGGGCTGGTCTGGGGATGAGCTGGGGCAGGGCTGGGGCTTGGGCTGGGGCCGGGGCTGGGCTGGGGCTCAGCTGGGGCTGGGGCTGGGGCTGGGGACAAGGCTGAGGCAGGGCGGGGCAGGGCTGGCGCAGGACTCGGGCTGGGGCTGGGGCTGGGGGCTGGGGCTGAGGGCTGGGTCTTGGCTGGGGCTGATGGATGGGGCTGGGGCAGGGCTGGGGTAGGGCTTGGGCTGGGGCTGGGGCTGGGGCTGGGGTAGGGGCAGGTCTGGGGCATGGCTGGGGCTGTGGCTGGGGCATGGATGGGGCAGGGCTGGGGCTGTGGCCGGGGCTGGGGGCAGGGATGGGGCAGGGCTGGGGCTGCGGCTGGAAGCAAGGCTTGGGCAGGGCTGGGGCTGGACTCGGGCCGGGGCTGGGGCTGGGCTGGGGCTGGGGCAGGGCTGGGGCCGGGCTGGGGCCGGGGCTGGGGCCGGGGGTGGGGCTGGGGCTGGGACTGGGTCCAGGGCTGGGGCAGGGCAGTGGCTGGGGTTGGGCTGGGGCAGGGCCGGGGCGGGGGGCTGGGCTGGGGCTGGGGTTGGGCTGGGGCAGGGCTGGGGCTGGGGCTGGGTCCAGGGCTGTGGCTGGTCTGTGGCTGGAGCTGGGCTGGGGCTGAGGGTGGGGCGGGGACTGGGCTAGGGCTGGGCTGGGGCCAGGGCTGTGACTGGGGCTAGGTCCAGGGCTGGGGCTGGGCTGTGGCTGGGGCTGGGCTGGGGCAGGCCTGGGGCTGGGGCTGGGGCTGGGCTGGGGCTGGGTCCAGGGCAGGGGCTGGGCTGGCGGCATGGCTGGGCCGGGGCAGGGCTGGGACTGGGGCTGGAATGGGGCCAAGGGTGGGGCTGGGGCAGGGCTGGGGCTGGGGCAGGAACCAAGTCTTGGGCATGGCTAAGGCTGGGGCTGGGTCAGGGCTGGGCTAGGGCTGGGCTGGGGCTGGGGCAGGGCTGGGGCTGGGCTGGGGCCGGGGCTTGAGCAGGGTTAGGGCTGGGGCTGGAACCAAGGCTTGGGCAGGGCTGGGGCTGGAGGCTTGGACCGAGGCTGGGCTGGGGCTGGGCTGGGGCTAGGGCTGGGCTGGGGCTGGGGCAAGGGTGGGCTGGTGGCTGGGCAGGGCTGGGGCAGGGCTGGGGCTGGGCTGGGGCTGAGCTGGGGGCAGGGCTGGGCTGGGGCTTGGGCAGGGGATGGGCTGGGTCTAGGGCTGGGGCTGTGCTGGTGCTGTGCTGGGAGTGGGCTGGGGACTAGGGCAGGGGCAGGGCTGGGGCAGGGCTGGGGCTGGGCTGGGGCCAGGTCTGGGGCTGGGGCTGGAGGCTGTGGCCGGGGCTGGTCTGGGGATGAGCTGGGGCAGGGCCGGGGCTGGAACTGGGGCTGGGGCAGGGGTTGGGGCCGGGGCTGGTCTGGGGATGAGCTGGGGCAGGGCTGTGGTTTGGGCTGGGGCCGGGGCTGGGCTGGGGCTCAGCTGGGGCTGGGGCTGGGGCTGGGGACAAGGCTGAGGCAGGGCGGGGCAGGGCTGGCGCAGGACTGGGGCTGGGGCTGGGGCTGGGGGCTGGGGCTGAGGGCTGGGTCTTGGCTGGGGCTGATGGATGGGGCTGGGGCAGGGCTGGGGTAGGGCTTGGGCTGGGGCTGGGGCTGGGGCTGGGGTAGGGGCAGGTCAGGGGCATGGCTGGGGCTGTGGCTGGGGCATGGCTGGGGCTGTGGCTGGGGCTGTGGCTGGAGCTGGGCTGGGGCCGGGGATGGGGCCGTGAGTGGGGCTTGGCTGGGGCCTGGGCTGGGGCCGGGTCTGGGGCCGTGAGTGGGGCTTGGCTGGGGCCGGGGCTGGGTCCAGGGCTGGGCTGGGCGGTGGCTGGGGCTGGGGCTGGGCTGGGGGCAGGGCTGGGGCTGGGGCTGGGCTGGGCTGGGGGAATGGATGGGGCTGGGGCTGGGGCTGGGGCTGGGGCTGGGGCTTGGGCTGGGGCAGGTCTGGGCCTGGGCTGGGGATGAGGCTGGGGTGGGGCCGGGGCTGGGTCCAGGGCAGGGCTGGGGCTGGGGCAGGTCTGGGCCTGGGCTGGGAATGAGGCTGGGGTGGGGCTGGGGCTGGGTCCAGGGCTGGGGCTGGGCTGGGACCAGGACTGAGCTGGGGCAGGGCCTGGGGCAGGGCTGGGGCTGGGGCTGGGGCTGGGGCTGGGGCTGGGGCTTGGGCTGGGGCAGGTCTGGGCCTGGGCTGGGGATGAGGCTGGGGTGGGGCCGGGGCTGGGTCCAGGGCAGGGCTGGGGCTGGGGCAGGTCTGGGCCTGGGCTGGGAATGAGGCTGGGGTGGGGCTGGGGCTGGGTCCAGGGCTGGGGCTGGGCTGGGACCAGGACTGAGCTGGGGCAGGGCCTGGGGCAGGGCTGGGGCTGGGGCTGGGGCTGGGGTAGGGGCAGGTCTGGGGCATGGCTGGGGCTGTGGCTGGGGCTGTGGCCGGGGCTGGGGGCAGGGATGGGGCAGGGCTGGGGCTGGGGCTGGAACCAAGGCTTGGGCAGGGCTGGGGCTGGGCTGTGGGTGGAGCTGGGCTGGGGCAGTGCTGGGGCTGGGGCTGGGGCTGGGTCCAGTGCTGGGGCTGGGCTGGGGCTGGGGCTGGGCTGGGGCTGAGGGTGGGGATGGGGCTGGGCTAGGGCTGGGCTGGGGCCGGGGCTGCGACTGAGGCTGGGTCCAGGGCTGGGACTGGGCTGTGGCTAGGGCTGGGCCGGGGCAGGGCTGGGGCAGGGGCTGGGCTGGGGCTGGGCAGCGGATGAGGCTGGGGTGGGGCTGGGGCTGGGTTCGGTGCAGGGCTAGGGCTGGGGCTGGGTCTGGGGCTGGGCAGGGCTGGGGCTGGGCATGGACCGGGACTGGGCAGGGGTAAAGCTGGGGCAGGGGCTGGGCCGGGGACGAGGGTGGGGCAGGGCTGTGGCTGGGCATGGCCTGGGATTGGGTAGGGGTAGGGCCGGGGCTGGGGTTGGGCTGGGGCTGGGTCTGGGGCTGGGCTAGGGCTGGGGCTGGGTCCAGGGCTGGGGCAGGGCTGTGGCTGGGGCTGGGGCTGGGCTGGGGCTAGGTCCAGGGCTGTGGCTGGACTGTGGCTAAAGCTGGGGTGGGGCTGAGGGTGGGGCTGGGGCTGGGCTAGGGCTGGGCTGGGGCTGGGCTAGGGCTGTGCTGGGGCCGGGGCTGGAACTGGGGCTGGGTCCAGGGCTGGGGCTGGGCTGGGTCTGGGTCCACAGCAGGGGCTGTGCTGGGGCTGGGGCTGGGCTGGGGCAGGGCTGGGGCAGGGGCAGGGCGGGGGCTGTGGATGGGCTGTGGCTGGAGCTGGGCTGGGGCCGGGGCTGGGGCTGGGGCGGGGACTGGGAGAGGGCTGGGGCTGGGGCTGGGTCCAGGGCTGGGGCTGGGCGGTGGCTGGGGCTGGGCTGGGGCAGGGCTTTGGCTGGGGCTGGGGCTGGGGGCAGGGATGGGGCAGGGCTGGGGCTGGGGCTGGAAGCAAGGCTTGGGCAGGGCTGGGGCTGGGCTCGGGCCGGGGATGGGGCTGGGGATGGGGCTGGGGCTGGGCTGGGTCCGGGACATGAGCAGGGTTTGGGCTGGGCTCGGGCCAGGTCTGGGGTTGGAGGCTGTGGCTGGGGCTGGGGCCGGGGGCTGGGCTGGGGCAGGGTAGGGGCAGCGCTAGGGCCGAGGCTGGGGCTGGGCTGGGGCCAGGGCTGGGGCAGGGTTAGGGCATGGTTGGGGGTGGGGAATGGGGCAGGGATGGGGCTGTTCTGGGGCTGTGGCTAGGCTGGGGCTGGGCTGGGGGCTGGTGCCAGGGCTGGGGCAGGATTGGGCGGGGGACTGGGCTGGGGCTGGGGAAGGGCTGGGGCAGGGGCTGGGTCCCAGGCTGGGTCTGGGTCTGGGGTCTGGTCCAGGACTGGGGTAGGACTGTAGCAGCGCCAGGGACGGGGTTGGGGCTAGGCTGTGCTTAGGGCTGGGTCTGGACTGTGGGTGAGCTGGGGCTGGGTTGGGGCTGGGCTGGGCGGTGGCTGGGGCTGGGGCTGAGCTGGGGCCGAAGCAGGGCTGGGGTAGGGCTTGGGCAGGGGCTGGGGCTGGATTGGGGCAGGGCTGGGAGCTGGGCTGGGGCTGGGGCAGGGCTGGGACTGGGGCAGGGCTGGGCTAGAGCTGGACTGGGGCCGGGGCTGGGGCCATGAGTGGGGCTTGGCTGGGGCCCGGGCTGAGGCCGGGGCTGGGGCTGGGGCTGGGCTGGGGTAGGGCTGGGGCAGGGCTGGGGCTGGGGCTGGGTCCAGGGTGGGGCTGGGGCTGGGCAGGGGCAGGTCTGGGGCTGGGCGGTGGCTGGGGCTGGGCTGGGGCTGAGGCTGTGTCCAAGGTGGGGCTGTGGCCGGGGCTGGGGCAGGACTGGGGCCGGGCTGGGGCTGGGGCTGGGTCCAGGGCAGGGGCTGGACTGGGGCTGGGGCTAGGCTGGGGCAGGGCTGGGGCTGGGCTGGGGCTGGGGCTGGGTCCAAGGTGGGGCTGGGGCCGGGGCTGGGGCAGGACTGGGGCCGGGCTGGGGCTGGGGCTGGGCTGAGGGTAGGGCTGGGGCAGGGCTGGGGATGGGGCTGGGCTGGGGCTGGGCTGTGGGTGGAGCTGGGCTGGGGCAGTGCTGGGGCTGTGGCCTGGGCTGGGCTGGGGCTGGGTCCAGGGCTGGGGCTGGGCTGGGGCTGGGGCTGGGCTGGGGCTGAGGGTGGGGCTGGGGCTGGGCTAGGGCTGGGCTGGGGCTAGGGCTGCGACTGAGGCTGGGTCCAGGGCTGTGGCTGGGCTGTGGCTAGGGCTGGGCCGGGGCAGGGCTGGGGCAGGGGCTGGGCTGGGGCTGGGCAGCGGATGAGGCTGGGGTGGGGCTGGGTCTGGGTTCGGTGCAGGGCTAGGGCTGGGGCTGGGGCTGGGTCTGGGGCTGGGCAGGGCTGGGGCTAGGGCATGGACCGGGACTGGGCAGGGGTAAAGCTGGGGCAGGGGCTGGGCCGGGGACGAGGGTGGGGCAGGGCTGTGGCTGGGCATGGACTGGGATTGGGTAGGGGTAGGGCCGGGGCTGGGGTTGGGCTGTGGCTGGGTCTGGGTCTGGGCTAGGGCTGGGGCTGGGTCCAGGGCTGGGGCAGGGCTGTGGCTGGGGCTGGGGCTGGGCTGGGGCTAGGTCCAGGGCTGTGGCTGGACTGTGGCTAAAGCTGGGGTGGGGCTGAGGGTGGGGCTGGGGCTGGGCTAGGGCTGGGCTGGGGCTGGGCTAGGGCTGTGCTGGGGCCGGGGCTGGAACTGGGGCTGGGTCCAGGACTGGGGCTGGGCTGGGTCTGGGTCCACAGCAGGGGCTGTGCTGGGGCTGGGGCTGGGCTGGGGCAGGGCTGGGGCAGGGGCAGGGCGGGGGCTGTGGATGGGCTGTGGCTGGAGCTGGGCTGGGGCCGGGGCTGGGGCTGGGGCGGGGACTGGGAGAGGGCTGGGGCTGGGGCTGGGTCCAGGGCTGGGGCTGGGCGGTGGCTGGGGCTGGGCTGGGGCAGGGCTTTGGCTGGGGCTGGGGCTGGGGGCAGGGATGGGGCAGGGCTGGGGCTGGGGCTGGAAGCAAGGCTTGGGCAGGGCTGGGGCTGGGCTCGGGCCGGGGATGGGGCTGGGGATGGGGCTGGGGCTGGTCTGGGTCCGGGACTTGAGCAGGGTTTGGGCTGGGCTGGGGCCAGGTCTGGGGTTGGAGGCTGTGGCTGGGGCTGGGGCCGGGGGCTGGGCTGGGGCAGGGTAGGGGCAGCGCTAGGGCCGAGGCTGGGGCTGGGCTGGGGCCAGGGCTGGGGCAGGCTTAGGGCATGGTTGGGGGTGGGGAATGGGGCAGGGATGGGGCTGTTCTGGGGCTGCGGCTAGGCTGGGGCTGGGCTGGGGGCTGGTGCCAGGGCTGGGGCAGGATTGGGCGGGGGACTGGGCTGGGGCGGGGGAAGGGCTGGGGCAGGGGCTGGGTCCCAGGCTGGGTCTGGGTCTGGGGTCTGGTCCAGGACTGGGGTAGGACTGTAGCAGCGCCAGGGACGGGGTTGGGGCTAGGCTGTGCTTAGGGCTGGGTCTGGACTGTGGGTGAGCTGGGGCTGGGTTGGGGCTGGGCTGGGCGGTGGCTGGGGCTGGGGCTGGGCTGGGGCCGAAGCAGGCCTGGGGTAGGGCTTGGGCAGGGGCTGGGGCTGGATTGGGGCAGGGCTGGGAGCTGGGCTGGGGCTGGGGCAGGGCTGGGACTGAGGCAGGGCTGGGCTAGAGCTGGACTGGGGCCGGGGCTGGGGCCATGAGTGGGGCTTGGCTGGGGCCCGGGCTGAGGCCGGGGGTGGGGCTGGGGCTGGGCAGGGGCAGGTCTGGGGCTGGGCTGGGGCTGAGGCTGTGCCCAAGGTGGGGCTGTGGCCGGGGCTGGGGCAGGACTGGGGCCGGGCTGGGGCTGGGGCTGGGTCCAAGGTGGGGCTGGGGCCGGGGCTGGGGCAGGACTGGGGCCGGGCTGGGGCTGGGGCTGGGCTGAGGGTAGGGCTGGGGCAGGGCTGGGGATGGGGCTGGGCTGGGGCTGGGCTGTGGGTGGAGCTGGGCTGGGGCAGTGCTGGGGCTATGGCCTGGGCTGGGCTGGGGCTGGGTCCAGGGCTGGGGCTGGGGCAGGGACTGGGAGAGGGCTGGGGCTGGGGCTGGGTCCAGGGCTGGGGCTGGGCGGTGGCTGGGGCTGGGCTGGGGCAGGGCTTTGGCTGGGGCTGGGGCTGGGCTGGGGGCTTTGGCTGGGGCTGGGGCTGGGCTGGGCTGGGGGAACGGATGGGGCTGGGGCTGGGGCTGGGGCTTGGGCTGGGGAAGGTCTGGGCCTGGACTGGGGATGAGGCTGGGGTGGGGCTGGGGCTGGGTCCAGGGCAGGGCTGGGGCTGGGGCTGGGGCTAGGCTGTGGTAGGGCTGGGGCAGGGCTGGGGCTGGGGCTGGGTCCAGGGCAGGGGCTGGACTGGGGCTGGGGCTAGGCTGGGGCCGGGCTGGGGCTGGGCTGGGGCTGGGGCTGGGTCCAAGGTGGGGCTGTTGACGGGGCTGGGGCAGGACTGGGGCCGGGCTGGGGCTGGGGCTGGGCTGAGGGTAGGGCTGGGGCTGGGCTGGGGCTGGGTCCAGGGCTGTGGCTGGGCTGTGGGTGGAGCTGGGCTGGGGCTGAGGGTGGGGTTGGGGCTGGGCTAGGGCTGGGCTGTGGCCGGGGATGCGACTGGGGCTGGGCTAGGGCTGGGGCTGGGCTGTGGGTGGAGCTGGGCTGGGGCGGTGCTGGGGCTGGGGCTGGGGCTGGGCTGGGCTGGGGCTGGGTCCAGGGCTGTGGCTGGGCTGGGGCTAGGGCTGGGCTGGGGCTGAGGGTGGGGCTGGGGCTGGGCTAGGGCAGGGCTGGGGCCGGGGCTGCGACTGAGGCTGGGTCCAGGGCTGGGACTGGGTTGTGGCTAGGGCTGGGCCGGGGCAGGGCTGGGGCAGGGGCTGGGCTGGGGCTGAGGGTGGGGCTGGGGCTGGGGCTGGGGACAGGGCTGGGGACAGGGCTGGGGCCAGAGCTGGGGCAGGGCTGGGGCCAGGCTGGGGCTGGGTTCGGTGCAGGGCTGGTGTGGCCGGTTGACGTTGCCCCCTTAAGAAAGGGAACATGGTGGACGGAAGTTGGTAAACGGAAGGAATAGTCTAAACTAATTTCATTGGACGAGTGGGAGGAAGCACCTTCTGAAGTGGGAGTGAAGTGGACATTTCCAGCACTTCTCAGTCAGTCTTGCTTCCGCCTCTTCTTCAGGCAACAGCTTTCTGTCCTGGGCTTTCTGCCAAGGCTTCGGCCTTGAGGCCGATAAGATACCAGGCCTGTATATTAACTCCTTTCCAATTAACACAAACTGCTTCTAACATTTTTTTTTTTTTTCCCTTTCTTTTCTTTCTCTTTCTATCCCATTCTGGGGAAAGGGGGGGAAGAGAGGGGAGAGCGGAGGTGGGGGACCCCTCTGCCGAGGGGGCTTACTCTCATTTCTGTGTTGCTCTGTTGTATATCTTTGCATATATTGTAGATATTGTAAATTTGTAAATAATCCCCTGCATTCCCTACGTTGCTTTGTAAATATAGCTCCACTGCTTTGCTAATTCAGCTTGCGAGTATTTTTTTTCCTTTCCCTTCAATTTTTTTTCCCTTTTACTTTACAAAGGGGGAAGGGAGGAGGCTTCTTGGCCTTGCCCTTCCACCCACCACAGCTGGGGCAGGGCGGGGGCTACGGCTGGGCTGGGACCGGGGATGGGTCCGGGGGTGGGGGTGGGGCTGGGGCTGGGTCCAGAGCTGGGCTGGGCTGGAGCTGGGACTGGGGCAGGGCTAGGGCTGGGCTGGTTCTGGGCTGGGGGCAAGGATGGGGTTTGGGCTGGGGTTGGGCCAGGGCTTGGGCTGGGCTGGGACCGGGGCTGGGCTGGGGTAGGGCTGGCACAGGGCTGGGGCTGGGGCTGGGGCTGGGGCGGGGACTGGGGCAGGGCTATGGCTGGGGCTGGGCTGGGGCCGAGTCTGGGTCCGGGGCTGGGTCTGGGGCCGGGGCAGGGCTGGGGCAGGGCTGGAACTGGGGCTGGGCTGGGGGCAAGGTTGGGGCTGGGGCTGGGCTGGTGGCGAGGGTGGGGCTGGGGCTGGGGCTGCGGACAGGGCTGGGGCTAGGGCTGAGGTAGGGGTAGGGCTGGGGCTGGATTGGGGCCAGGGCTGGGGCAGGACTAGGCTTGAGGCTGAGCCTTGGGCTGGGGCAGGACTGGGGCAGGGCTGGGGATGGGGCTGGGCTGGGGCTGGGTCCAGGGCTGTAGCTGGGCTGTGGGTGGAGCTGGGCTCGGGCTGAGGGTTGGGTTGGGGCTGGGCCAGGGCTGGTCTGGGGCCGGGGCTGCGACTGGGGCAGGGTCCAGGGCTGGGGCTGGGCTGTGGGTGGAGCTGGGCTGGGGCAGTGCTGGGGCTGGGGCTGGGGCTGGGCTGGGGCTGGGTCCAGGGCTGGGGCTGGGCTGTGGGTGGAGCTGGGCTGGGGCTGAGGGTGGGGCTGGGGCTGGGCTAGGGCTGGGCTGGGGCCGGGGCTGCGACTGAGGCTGGGTCCAGGGCTGGGACTGGGCTGTGGCTAGGGCTGGGCCGGGGCAGGGCTGGGGCAGGGCTGGAACTGGGGCTGGGCTGGGGGCAAGGTTGGGGCTGGGGCTGGGCTGGTGGCGAGGGTGGGGCTGGGGCTGGGGCTGCGGACAGGGCTGGGGCTAGGGCTGAGGTAGGGGTAGGGCTGGGGCTGGATTGGGGCCAGGGCTGGGGCAGGACTAGGCTTGAGGCTGGGCCTTGGGCTGGGGCTGGGTTGGCGCAGGGCTGGGGCTGGGGCTGGAACCAAGGCATGGGCAGGGCTGGGGCTGGGGCTGGAGCCAGGGCTGGGGCAGGAGCCAGGGCTGGGGCAGGGCTGAGGTCAGGCCTGGGGCTGCGGCTTGGGCAGGGCTGGGGCTAGGCTGGGTCTGGGCCTGGGGCTGGGCTGTGGCTGGGGCTCGGGACAGGGCTGGGGCCAGTCTGGGTCTGGGTCTGGGTCTGGGTCTGGGCTGAGGGCAGGGCTGGGGCTGGAGGCCGGGATGGGGCAGGACTGGGACTGGGGCAGGGGCACGGGCCGAGGCTGGGGACTGGGCTAGGGCTGGAGCTAGGGCAGGGCTGGGGCCAGGCTGGGGCTGGGTTCGGCTCAGGGCTGGGGCTTGGTCCAGGGCTGGGGCTGGGCTAGGGCAGGGCTGGGGCTGGGGCAGTGGCTGGGGCTGGGTCCAGGGCTGTGGCTGGGCTGTGGCTGGAGCTGGGCTGGGGCTGAGGGTGGGGCTGGGGCCGGGCTAGGGCTGGGCTGGGGCCGGGGCTGCGACTTGGTCTGGATCCAGGGCTGGGGCTGGGCTGGGGCAGGGCTGGGGCTGGGGCTGGGGCTGGGCTGGGACTGGTCCGGGGCAGGGGCTGGACTGGGGCTGGGGTTGGGATGGGGCTGGGGCTGGGGCTGGGGCCGGGGCTGCGACTGGGGCTGGGTCCAGGGCTGGGGCTGTGCTGTGGCTGGGGCTGGGCTGTGGCTGGGGCTGGGCTGGAACCAAGGCATGGGCAGGGCTGGGGCTGGGGCTGGAGCCAGGGCTGGGGCAGGAGCCTGGGCTGGGGACAGGGCTGGGGCCACGCTGAGTCGGTGGCTGGGTTGAGGGCAGGGCTGGGGTTGGGGGCTGGGATGGGGCAAGACTGGGACTGGGGCAGGGGCACGGGCCGAGGCTGGGGACAGGGCTAGGGCTGGAGCTAGGGCAGGGTTGGGGCCAGGCTGGGGCTGGGTTTGGCTCAGGGCTGGGGCTTGGTCCAGGGCTGGGGCTGGGCTGAGGGCAGGGCTGGGCTAGGCCTGGGGCTGGGGCAGGGCTAGGTTAGGGCTGGGCTGAGGCCGGGGCTGGGTCTGGGCCTGGGGCAGGGCTGGGGTTGGGGCTTTGGCTGGGGCAGTGCTGGGGCTGGTCTGAGGCTGGGCTGGGACCAGGACCGGGCTGGGGCAGGGACTGGGGCAGGACTTGGGCTGGGGCTGGGGCTGGGGCTGGGATGGGGCATGGTGGGGGCTGGGGCTGGACTGGGGGCAGGAATGGGGCTGGGGCTGGGCAGGGCTGGGGCTGGGCATGGACTGGGATTGGGTAGGGGTAGGGCCGGGGCTGGGGTTGGGCTGTGGCTGGGTCTGGGTCTGGGCTAGGGCTGGGGCTGGGTCCAGGGCTGGGGCAGTGCTGGGGCTGGGGCTGGGGCTGGGCTGGGGCTAGGTCCAGGGCTGGGGCTGGGCTGGGGCTGGGGCTGGGCTGGGGCTGAGGGTGGGGCTGGGGCTGGGCTAGGGCTGGGCTGGGGCCGGGGCTGCGACTGAGGCTGGGTCCAGGGCTGTGGCTGGGCTGTGGCTAGGGCTGGGCCGGGGCAGGGCTGGGGCAGGGGCTGGGCTGGGGCTGGGCAGCGGATGAGGCTGGGGTGGGGCTGGGGCTGGGGCTGGGTCCAGGGCAGGGCTAGGGCTGGGGCTGGGGCTGGGCAGGGCTGGGGCTGGGCATGGACTGGGATTGGGTAGGGGGAGGGCCGGGGCTGGGCTTGGGCTGTGGCTGGGTCTGGGTCTGGGCTAGGGCTGGGGCTGGGTCCAGGGCTGGGGCAGGGCTGTGGCTGGGGCTGGGGCTGGGCTGGGGCTAGGTCCAGGGCTGTGGCTGGACTGTGGCTAAAGCTGGGGTGGGGCTGAGGGTGGGGCTGGGGCTGGGCTAGGGCGGGGCTGGGGCTGGGCTAGGGCTGCGCTGGGGCCGGGGCTGCGACTGGGGCTGGGTCCAGGGCTGGGGCTGGGCTGGGGCTGGGTCCACGGTAGGGGCTGTGCTGGGGCTGGGGCTGGGCTGGGGCAGGGCTGGGGCAGGGGCAGGGCGGGGGCTGTGGATGGGCTGTGGCTGGAGCTGGGCTGGGGCCGGGGATGGGGCCGTGAGTGGGGCTTGGCTGGGGCCGGGGCTGGGACTGGGGCGGGGACTGGGAGAGGGTTGGGGCTGGGGCTGGGTCCAGGGCTGGGGCTGGGCGGGGGCTGGGGCTGGGGCTGGGCTGGGGGCAGGGCTGGGGCTGGGGCTGGGCTGGGCTGGGGGAACGGATGGGGCTGAGGCTGGGGCTGGGGCTTGGGCTGGGGAAGGTCTGGGCCTGGACTGGGGATGAGGCTGGGGTGGGGCTGGGGCTGGGTCCAGGGCAGGGCTGGGGCTGGGGCTAGGCTGGGGCAGGGCTGGGGCTGGGCTGGGGCTGGGGCTGGGTCCAGGGTGGGGCTGGGGCTGGGCTGGGGGCAGGGCTGGGTCTGGGTGGTGGCTGGGACTGGGTCCAGGGCAGGGTCTGGACTGGGGCTGGGGCTTGGCTGGGGCAGGGGTTGGGGCCAGGTGTGGGGCTGGGGCTGGGGCTGGGTCCAGGGCTAGGGCAGGGCGGTGGCTGGGGCTGGGCTGGGGCAGGGCTGGGGACAGGGCTGGGGCCAGGCTGGGTCTGGGGCTGGGCTGGGGGCAGGACTGGGGCTGGGGCCTGGGATGGGGCAGGACTGGGACTGGGGCAGGGGCACTTGCCGAGGCTGGGGACAGGGCTAGGGCTGGAGCTAGGGCAGGGCTGGGGCCAGGCTGGGGTTGGGTTCGGCTCAGGGCTGGGGCTGGGTCCGGGCCTGGGGCTGGGCTGAGGGCAGGGCTGGGCTTGGGCTGGGCTGGGGCCGGGGCTGGGGCCGGGGGTGGGGCTGGGGCTGGGACTGGGTCCAGGGCTGGGGCAGGGCAGTGGCTGGGGTTGGGCTGGGGCAGGGCCGGGGTGGGGGGGGCTGGGCTGGGGCTGGGGTTGGGCTGGGGCAGGGCTGGGGCTGGGGCTGGGTCCAGGGCTGAGGGTGGGGCGGGGGCTGGGCTAGGGCTGGGCTGGGGCCAGGGCTGTGACTGGGGGCTAGGTCCAGGGCTGGGGCTGGGCTGTGGCTGGGCTGGGCTGGGGCAGGCCTGGGGCTGGGGCTGGGGCTGGGCTGGGTCTGGGTCCAGGGCAGGGGCAGGGCTGGGGGCATGGCTGGGCCGGGGCAGGGGCTGGGACTGGGGCTGGGCTGGGGCCGAGCGTGGGGCTGGGGCAGGGCTGGGGCTGGGGCAGGAACCAAGTCTTGGGCATGGCTAAGGCTGGGGCTGGGGCTGGGTCAGGGCTGGGCTAGGACTGGGCTGGGGCTGGGGCAGGGCTGGGGCTGGGCTGGGGCTAGGCTGGGCTGGGGCTGGGGCAAGGGTGGGCTGGTGGCTGGGCAGGGCTGGGGCAGGGCTGGGGCTGGGCTGGGACTGGTCCGGGGCAGGGGCTGGACTGGGGCTGGGGTTGGGATGGGGCTGGGGCTGGGGCTGGGGGCCGGGGCTGCGACTGGGGTTGGGTCCAGGGCTGGGGCTGTGCTGTGGCTGGGGCTGGGCTGTGGCTGGGGCTGGGCTGGAACCAAGGCATGGGCAGGGCTGGGGCTGGGGCTGGAGCCAGGGCTGGGGCAGGAGCCTGGGCTGGGGGACAGGGCTGGGGCCACGCTGAGTCGGTGGCTGGGTTGAGGGCAGGGCTGGGGTTGGGGGCTGGGATGGGGCAAGACTGGGACTGGGGCAGGGGCACGGGCCGAGGCTGGGGACAGGGCTAGGGCTGGAGCTAGGGCAGGGTTGGGGCCAGGCTGGGGCTGGGTTTGGCTCAGGGCTGGGGCTTGGTCCAGGGCTGGGGCTGGGCTGAGGGCAGGGCTGGGCTAGGCCTGGGGCTGGGGCAGGGCTAGGTTAGGGCTGGGCTGAGGCGGGGCTGGGTCTGGGCCTGGGGCAGGGCTGGGGTTGGGGCTTTGGCTGGGGCAGTGCTGGGGCTGGTCTGAGGCTGGGCTGGGACCAGGACCGGGCTGGGGCAGGGACTGGGGCAGGACTTGGGCTGGGGCTGGGGCTGGGGCTGGGATGGGGCATGGTGGGGGCTGGGGCTGGGACTGGGGGCAGGAATGGGGCTGGGGCTGGGCAGGGCTGGGGCTGGGCATGGACTGGGATTGGGTAGGGGTAGGGCCGGGGCTGGGGTTGGGCTGTGGCTGGGTCTGGGTCTGGGCTAGGGCTGGGGCTGGGTCCAGGGCTGGGGCAGTGCTGGGGCTGGGGCTGGGGCTGGGCTGGGGCTAGGTCCAGGGCTGGGGCTGGGCTGGGGCTGGGGCTGGGCTGGGGCTGAGGGTGGGGCTGGGGCTGGGCTAGGGCTGGGCTGGGGCCGGGGCTGCGACTGAGGCTGGGTCCAGGGCTGTGGCTGGGCTGTGGCTAGGGCTGGGCCGGGGCAGGGCTGGGGCAGGGGCTGGGCTGGGGCTGGGCAGCGGATGAGGCTGGGGTGGGGCTGGGGCTGGGGCTGGGTCCAGGGCAGGGCTAGGGCTGGGGCTGGGGCTGGGCAGGGCTGGGGCTGGGCATGGACTGGGATTGGGTAGGGGGAGGGCCGGGGCTGGGCTTGGGCTGTGGCTGGGTCTGGGTCTGGGCTAGGGCTGGGGCTGGGTCCAGGGGCTGGGGCAGGGCTGTGGCTGGGGCTGGGGCTGGGCTGGGGCTTAGGTCCAGGGCTGTGGCTGGACTGTGGCTAAAGCTGGGGTGGGGCTGAGGGTGGGGCTGGGGCTGGGCTAGGGCGGGGCTGGGGCTGGGCTAGGGCTGCGCTGGGGCCGGGGCTGCGACTGGGGCTGGGTCCAGGGCTGGGGCTGGGCTGGGGCTGGGTCCACGGTAGGGGCTGTGCTGGGGCTGGGGCTGGGCTGGGGCAGGGCTGGGGCAGGGGCAGGGCGGGGGCTGTGGATGGGCTGTGGCTGGAGCTGGGCTGGGGCCGGGGATGGGGCCGTGAGTGGGGCTTGGCTGGGGCCGGGGCTGGGACTGGGGCGGGGACTGGGAGAGGGTTGGGGCTGGGGCTGGGTCCAGGGCTGGGGCTGGGCGGGGGCTGGGGCTGGGGCTGGGCTGGGGGCAGGGCTGGGGCTGGGGCTGGGCTGGGCTGGGGAACGGATGGGGCTGAGGCTGGGGCTGGGGCTTGGGCTGGGGAAGGTCTGGGCCTGGACTGGGGATGAGGCTGGGGTGGGGCTGGGGCTGGGTCCAGGGCAGGCTGGGGCTGGGGCTAGGCTGGGGCAGGGCTGGGGGCTGGGCTGGGGCTGGGGCTGGGTCCAGGGTGGGGCTGGGGCTGGGCTGGGGGCAGGGCTGGGTCTGGGTGGTGGCTGGGACTGGGTCCAGGGCAGGGTCTGGACTGGGGCTGGGGCTTGGCTGGGGCAGGGGTTGGGGCCAGGTGTGGGGCTGGGGCTGGGGCTGGGTCCAGGGCTAGGGCAGGGCGGTGGCTGGGGCTGGGCTGGGGCAGGGCTGGGGACAGGGCTGGGGCCAGGCTGGGTCTGGGGCTGGGCTGGGGGCAGGACTGGGGCTGGGGCCTGGGATGGGGCAGGACTGGGACTGGGGGCAGGGGCACTTGCCGAGGCTGGGGACAGGGCTAGGGCTGGAGCTAGGGCAGGGCTGGGGCCAGGCTGGGGTTGGGTTCGGCTCAGGGCTGGGGCTGGGTCCGGGCCTGGGGCTGGGCTGAGGGCAGGGCTGGGCTTGGGCTGGGCTGGGGCCGGGGCTGGGGCCGGGGGTGGGGCTGGGGCTGGGACTGGGTCCAGGGCTGGGGCAGGGCAGTGGCTGGGGTTGGGCTGGGGCAGGGCCGGGGTGGGGGGCTGGGCTGGGGCTGGGGTTGGGCTGGGGCAGGGCTGGGGCTGGGGCTGGGTCCAGGGCTGAGGGTGGGGCGGGGGCTGGGCTAGGGCTGGGCTGGGGCCAGGGCTGTGACTGGGGCTAGGTCCAGGGCTGGGGCTGGGCTGTGGCTGGGGCTGGGCTGGGGCAGGCCTGGGGCTGGGGCTGGGGCTGGGCTGGGTCTGGGTCCAGGGCAGGGGCAGGGCTGGGGGCATGGCTGGGCCGGGGCAGGGCTGGACTGGGGCTGGGCTGGGGGCCGAGCGTGGGGGCTGGGGCAGGGCTGGGGCTGGGCAGGAACCAAGTCTTGGGCATGGCTAAGGCTGGGGCTGGGCTGGGTCAGGGCTGGGCTAGGACTGGGCTGGGGCTGGGGCAGGGCTGGGGCTGGGCTGGGGCCGGGGCTTGAGCAGGGTTAGGGCTGGGGCTGGAACCAAGGCTTGGGCAGGGCTGGGGCTGGAGGCTGGGACCGAGGCTGGGCTGGGGCTGGGCTGGGGCTAGGGCTGGGCTGGGGCTGGGCAAGGGTGGGCTGGTGGCTGGGCAGGGCTGGGGCAGGGCTGGGGCTGGGCTGGGGCTGAGCTGGGGGCAGGGCTGGGCTGGGGCTTGGGCAGGGGATGGGCTGGGGCCATGTCTGGGGCTGGGGCTGGAGGCTGGGGCCGGGCTAGGGCTGGGCTGGTTCTGGGCTGGGGGCAAGGATGGGGTTTGGGCTGGGGTTGGGCCAGGGCTTGGGCTGGGCTGGGACCGGGGCTGGGCTGGGGTAGGGCTGGCACAGGGCTGGGGCTGGGGCTGGGGCTGGGGCGGGGACTGGGGCAGGGCTATGGCTGGGCTGGGCTGGGGCCGAGTCTGGGTCCGGGGCTGGGGCTGGGGCCGGGGCAGGGCTGGGGCAGGGCTGGAACTGGGGCTGGGCTGGGGGCAAGGTTGGGGCTGGGGCTGGGCTGGTGGCGAGGGTGGGGCTGGGGCTGGGGCTGCGGACAGGGCTGGGGCTAGGGCTGAGGTAGGGGTAGGGCTGGGGCTGGATTGGGGCCAGGGCTGGGGCAGGACTAGGCTTGAGGCTGGGCCTTGGGCTGGGGCAGGACTGGGGCCGGGCTGGGGCTGGGGCTGGGCTGAGGGTAGGGCTGGGGCAGGGCTGGGCTGGGGCTGGGCTGGGGATGAGCTGGGGGCAGGGCTGGGCTGGGGCTTGGGCAGGGGATGGGCTTGGGCCATGTCTGGGGCTGGGGCTGGAGGCTGGGGCCGGGGCTGGTCTGGGGATGAGCTGGGGCAGGGCTGGGGCTTGGGCTGGGGCCGGGGCTGGGCTGGGGCTCAGCTGGGGGCTGGGGCTGGGGCTGGGGACAAGGCTGAGGCAGGGCGGGGCAGGGCTGGCGCAGGACTCGGGCTGGGGCTGGGGCTGGGGGCTGGGGCTGAGGGCTGGGTCTTGGCTGGGGCTGATGGATGGGGCTGGGGCAGGGCTGGGGTAGGGCTTGGGCTGGGGCTGGGCTGGGGTAGGGGCAGGTCTGGGGCATGGCTGGGGCTGTGGCTGGGGCATGGCTGGGGCAGGGCTGGGGCTGTGGCCGGGGCTGGGGGCAGGGATGGGGCAGGGCTGGGGCTGGGGCTGGAAGCAAGGCTTGGGCAGGGCTGGGGCTGGGCTCGGGCCGGGGCTGGGGCTGGGCTGGGGCTGGGGCAGGGCTGGGGCCGGGCTGGGGCCGGGGCTTGGGCAGGGTTGGGGCTCGGGCTGGAACCAAGGCTTGGGCAGGGCTGTGGCTGGAGGCTGGGGCTGGGCTGGGCTGGGGCAGGGCTGGGGCAGGGGCAGGGCAGGGGCTGTGGCTGGGCTGTGGCTGGAGCTGGGCTGGGCCGGGGATGGGGCCGTGAGTGGGGCTTGGCTGGGGCCGGGGCTGGGGCCGGGGCTGGGGCCGGGGGTGGGGCTAGGGCTGGGTCCAGGGCTGGGGCTGGGCGGTGGCTGGGGCTGGGGCTGGGCTGGGCTGGGGGAACGGATGGGGCTGGGGCTGGGCTGGGGGCTAGGTCCAGGGCTGTGGCTGGACTGTGGCTAAAGCTGGGGTGGGCCTGAGGGTGGGGCTGGGGCTGGCTAGGGCGGGGCTGGGGCTGGGCTAGGGCTGCGCTGGGGCCGGGGGCTGCGACTGGGGCTGGGTCCAGGGCTGGGGCTGGGCTGTGGGTGGAGCTGGGCTGGGGCAGTGCTGGGGCTGGGGCTGGGGCTGGGCTGGGGCTGGGTCCAGGGCTGGGGCTGGGCTGTGGGTGGAGCTGGGCTGGGGCTGAGGGTGGGGGCTGGGGCTGGGCTAGGGCTGGGCTGGGGCCGGGGCTGCGACTGAGGCTGGGTCCAGGGCTGGGACTGGGCTGTGGCTAGGGCTGGGCCGGGGCAGGGCTGGGGCAGGGCTGGAACTGGGGCTGGGCTGGGGACAAGGTTGGGGCTGGGGCTGGGGCTGCGGACAGGGCTGGGGCTAGGGCTGAGGTAGGGGCAGGGCTGGGGCTGGATTGGGGCCAGGGCTGGGGCAGGACTAGGCTTGAGCTGGGCCTTGGGCTGGGGCTGGGTTGGCGCAGGGCTGGGGCTGGGGCTGGAACCAAGGCATGGGCAGGGCTGGGGCTGGGGCTGGAGCCAGGGCTGGGGCAGGAGCCAGGGCTGGGGCA